>NC_079450.1:31491471-31598971 GCF_903798145.1 Danio aesculapii
TTGAATTAACTCAATGAAGATTTAATGAATATTAAATCTTGTATATATTGTACACTACCTGACATTAGTCTTGTCATCAATCCCATTTGTAAGAGCAAAAAAATAATAACTTGACTTCTAGTTGATCATTTGAATAAGTGTCAGAAGGTAAATGAATTTCAGATGAATCATCTGTTGAGCTGCATCCCAATCATCCCAAATACTGCAGAAGACCTATTGGAACCCGCATGGACCCAAGATTCTCACAGAAATCAGCATTTGGGGGTAATTTGGGGTTACATTCCGCAGGACAATATCAACAGCCTGAGGTATCAAGACATTTGTGCTGCCTGTTACATTACAAACCACAAGAGAGGGCAAATTCTTCAGCAGGATAGCGCTCCTCCTCATACTTCAGCCTCCACATCAAAGTTCCTGAAAGCAAACAATGTCAAGGTACTCCAAGATTGGCCAGCCCAGTCACCAGATATGAACATTATTGAGCATGTCTGGAGTAAGATGGAGGAGACATAAAAGATGAATGGAAAGAATCTTGATTAACTCTGGGAGTCCTGCAAGAACGCTTTCTTTGTCGTTCCAGATGACTTTTATTAATAAGTTATTTGAGTCATTGCAGAGATGTATGGATGCAGTCGTCCAAGCTCATGGAGATATACACAATATTAATTATTTTTAGGTAAAAGTACTATATATATATATATATATATATATATATATATATATATATATATATATATATATATATATATATATATCAGTGTACAGTATCAGTAGTAGACAGAAATTAACTAGTGAGCATGACTTTTCAAAATGATCATTTCTAAATGTCCATGGGGCTAGAAGTGTCCATGGCTGAAAAAGCATCCAGCTACCATGATTCGTTTCTTTAAGGAGAGAGAGAGGCCAGAGAAAAAAAGGAAAAGGAAGAAAAGGCTGAAGGTTTAAAGGAGAACAGCGTGAAGGTCTCAGCACCTACACTACACAGTTCAATGGTCTGTGAAACAGTAGAGAATGGGAAGTTAAAGAGACTCGTGTGTAGGACTTGACTGAGGAAAACGGAGGGCCAGAGATGGAGGGAAGAATAACAAACAACTGAGTATTTGAAAAATCACAGGGAAGAAAGAGCAACGTATGAAAGTAGAGGGTAAAAGGTCCTCCACCCAGTGAGGACATTTAGGGAAGAGAGAGGCAGAGAAAGCTAAGAAGGACAAACTAAGTGGAACTAGTTGTGTAGGTGAGTGAAGCAAACAGTGAATACATGGCACCATCACAAAGTGAGAACAGATGATCAATGAGGACGTTTTACTGCAGGCCACCCACCCGTCTGGAGCTGAGTGGCAGGTCAGAGGTGAAGCGCTCACACACTCAAACACAATCACATTTCCCTCCCAGTCTTCTGCTCTCTCTGATATGCCCACTGGAGCGCTCAGCACTGGGCTGCCAAATGAGAACCGCAGGGTTGTGCAACACTCAGAAGTGAACAATTGGCTCACTTTCAATTCGTGAGCATCACTTTGAATTGAATTTGCCACATCCCAAAGCAAACTGAACTTGAATGTTATTTTAATGTTATTTGTTTAATAATTTGTTAAATATTTCTGTCTGTCTGTCTGTCTGTCTATCTATCCATCTAATTTGCTTTTCTAGTCAGCAATTACATTAATATATATGAGCAATATTACACGATTAGCAATATCGCTGTATATCAGCACTGCTGTGATGCAAGCATAGCAGTAAATCACTGCAGTGCTTATATACAGCCATTTTGCAGTGTTACTTGTGCAATTATTGCATTTATAAAACAGTTCGATGGCATAATTGTGTATACAAAAAATAAGATAAACCATGGAGAGTCTCAAAAACCATTTTGTGTGAGGAACTTTGTACTTCCGCCATGTATTCACATATGCAGCTCACCATCTAAACAGAAAAAGCCATTTCTAATTGGAAAATACAAAAGAGAGAGATCAAACTAAATTGTGCTTTACCTGTTTTTTTTTTTTAGTAGGAGTTTAAAAGTAGTTTAATTATTTAGACTCTGTCATCAAGTGTCAATCACTAAATCACTACTTGAAGCTCTTGTATTTTTATTAAATACTACCCAATTTATATAAAATGCCCTTTATTGAATAATAACATTTAACAAAAACAATGCCAAGATACTAATAAATCATAAAAAAGCTAAGATTTTATTCAGCATAATAAACAACAAGCTGTAATCTTAAACGTAACATTGCAGTCAAATCTATTTGCTCTTTAGCAAATATCAGATAACTGTGATCAAATTCGAAATACCCCAAACCAATTATATTTTCAAAATAACCCACTACATACATTGTTAGCCAAAGTAGAGTACTAAACTCCTCTGACAGCATTACTCAGGAGTTTAGTCCTCTACTTGGCATTTGCTGAAGACAGGGAGTGATACACAAAGGTGAAGGGAATGGAAAAGTTCTGATAGTAGTAGAATATTGCATGACCAAAACAGGTGTTTTATAACATATTATACTTTTCATTCATTTTCTTTTTGGCTTAGTCCCTTTATTAACCTGGGGGCGCCACAGCGAAATGAACCGCCAACTCATCCAGAATCCACACTCTTATAGCTGCAACCCATCAATGGGAAACTACCATACACACTCATTTACACACATACGCTACGGACAATTTAGCTTAGCCAATTCACCTATACCAAATGTCTTTGGACTTGTGGGGGAAATCGGAGGACGCCAACATGGGGAAAACATGCAGACTTCACAAAGAAATGCCAATTGATGCAGCTAAGGCTCGAACCAGTAATCTTCTTGCTGTGAGGCGATCGTGCTACCCACTGCACCACCGCAACGGCCCAAATTTTATATCATATATACAGTAAATATATAATGTAAGCATAATCTATGCATTACTGTAAAAAAATCTACATTTTACAATTAAATTGCATGATAATGCTGCATCCTTCCTGTTTGCATTAATCCAATTATAAAGTTGAAATGCTTAAATGGGGGAAAAATC
Source organism: Danio aesculapii (assembly GCF_903798145.1). NCBI lineage: Eukaryota > Metazoa > Chordata > Actinopteri > Cypriniformes > Danionidae > Danio > Danio aesculapii. Next base: position 31,494,484 of record NC_079450.1, read on the forward strand.
CCAACTAAAAATATATAGCAGGACCTGATTGAAAACTAGTAAATAACTCTGGAGGAACTGCTCATAAAAATATCCTCGAAATTCTCCCAGAGCTATCCAGTTCACTGTTAGGGGTCAATGGCCACACTGAAAGAAACATATATACAGTCAGACAACAGAGATCTCTCACAGCTAACACCAAACGCTAAATGATAGATGCTCTCAGTGATGATGATTATCTAGAGATCACTTTGAAAACAAATTGAGGTGATGCGAGATGCGGGATTGATAAGCACTTCAAACGTGGAGCAGAGCCAGACGGTACAGCAACATCCAACACTGCAGCATCAGCACAACGCTGTCAACCCTTCCCAACCCGAGAACAATGAATTCAGGCTCGGAGAGCGAACCTTTGATCTGGGATAATTAGTAAGCTGTAAATAAATCTTCATTAGCCGTAATGAATTTACACCACAGAACAAAAAACATCAAAAAGTCACCAGTAATTCCTCAATTAAAATCTCAAAGCACGCCTCGAGGACATTGCTTGCAGGATGTGCCTTCGGTGTTGTTTAGACTCTTATTGTTTGGTAAAATAACCAGAGTAGCGAGCGTGAGGTCATCTTGTTGTTGTTCAGGCGATGCGGAGAGTTTGTCCTTCCAGAGCTGGCGGGCAGAATTGGCCCATGGCTTCGATAGCAAGAGATTACTTCCACTAACAATGGATTACGTCCCCAAGATTGTTTCAGTTCGAGGGCCGTGCGCGAGGTTCTGGGAATCCAGGACTCATGACCTTGACGACGGGTGATTGCGAGAGCTCAGCTCAAGGGAGCTCTTAGTGAGAATAGGAAAATGCATAATAAGATGGGAAGGTTTTTAGTCGGAATGAACGCAGGCGTGACTGGCTGTTCTGGAGATTTGGAAGTCTTGTTTCTCGCACCCCTGAGACCAAACCCGGAGTGCTCGACAATCTCACAACTCATCTGAAAAAGAAATAATGTTATCATTTTCTGCATGCGGGTGGGATGAGTCACGTCCCCCTCTGCCTCGCCGGCAAATCGGTTTGCTGTGCAAGCTGTTATATTAACAGTAATTTCTGATGCAAACACACAAATCTCCGAGATTCACTTTTTGAGGTGAATATCAGCCTCTAACACCTTAGGGAAAAGTGGAATTTGTCAGTATATACCGCTTTAATTACCCATGATTCTCCTTCACCTTATCTGTGTTCAACTAATGAAGCTCTGAGGAACACAACTGGCTGCTACAGGAAATTGTCTAATTAAAAAAAAAGATTGCTTATATTGTGGAAGATGGATGGCAGGAGACGAATCTCAGAGTGACATTTATTTGGGGACATGGATTTGAAGACAGCTGAATTGGTTATTAATTTTCATCTTATAGTAAACAGATGTAGGCTATATGTTGCTTACACACTTAAAAATAAAGGCAGTTTTCTAAGTGATGCCATAGCATAACCTTTTCTGGCTCCCCAAAGAACTTATTAGTGAAATGCTCTTCAAAGACACATTTATTTTCTATAGTGTGAGGAAGATTTTTATAATCTGAAGATTGTTTTTCTGCTTTTAGAAAAGTTTCCAGGGATGTTACATTTCTTTATTTCCTCACTATCATATTGGTGACCAGCCATGTTTGTTCTTTGAAAAACTAAAGATATTTTATAGGATGCTTAAGTTGTCAGCGGAGTCAGAAACAAAATTTGATCCCTTTATCATTGCTTGGAACAAAATGTAAGAATAGGTTTTTAACTACAGGGGTTCAAACTGCTGAATGACAAAAAAATGATCTGTATGATGGTGAAAAACTGTACATTTCTAGTAGGGATCAGGTTTTTTTGCCCTCGAGTCAAAGTCATTTGATTTTGAGTGTCTGCTGAGACCGAAACCTGATTCGATACTTCTATAATACTTAAAAAAATAAAATAAAGAAGAACGAAGAAACAGATCTAGGATGCTCCTTATCTGTTATTTAATTCACCTTATTTTAACATTTAACAACTCTGTTAACAAACAGAGCACTTCTGTGAGGTAGCTTGATTAATCAAGTAATAAATAAGATCAATTCTTCACATTTTGGACTTTAGTGCAACAGTAAATATAAAAATCTAATATAACACCTCAACTTAAATAACCCGGCAGGCAATCCCAAGTTTACATATCTCACAGTTTGCTATGGCAATGTTGTTGCCATCAACTTTTTAATACCTCCAGACCACAGACATACTCATGCTTTCAGCTTCAAGCTGCTTCAGTGTTTTACCTTGCCAGCACTTAACCAATAGCATCTCTGCAACAAAGTGATGTCATGCCGCACACATTGCTGTTTCTGTGTGAAGTCAAGGAAGAGGTCTAACTCTGTGCCACCGCATAACTATATATATATATACACACACACAAGTCGTGATTGGGAGGTAACGTCCGATTCCGATCGAGTCTGAAGCCGCGTGATTGGGCCCAATTTCCGATCATGTGATTGGATCTGGACATTCCTAAATTCTAGTCAAACCATCGTTCTGCAGTCTTATACCAAAAACGGAAATAAGGGCAGTTATAATAGCTTAAAATGTGGGAGAGCGTTGCTATTTTGTGATTGTACTGAATTGCAATAAGGAGCAACAAAGTGTTGATGTTTAATCAAAAGTAATTCACAGAATACTTGAAAATGAAATGATTTCATGACAATAATTCCTATGGTTACCACTGAATTAGTTACAAAATAACTGTATAAGATGATAAATCATGGAATTATAAAAGCATATGATATTAATTGTACCATAGACCAGAGAGTAGGTCTTAAAGAAAGCTTGACAGCAGTAGAGTCTTGAGAGGATAGACTCCAGAGCAGGAAAAGCGCAGAGCAGGAAAAAAGGCAGAGCAAAGTTTACCACCTATTTTTGTATCTTTCTTAACCATGTGACCAAAGCCCAATTACTGAGACATACAAACTGATCAATCAACATGTGATTACATTGTAAAACTCCTAAAGTTCACACATATTAACCGTCCCCTGATCTTTTAAGTAGGGTCAGACAGAATCTGCTGACATTTTTTTGCTATTTCTGCAGAGAATTTTGTTAAAATTCTGCGGATTTTAGCGGAATGATTTTGGGAGTATCATGATTAAACCTTAATATATAAAATGGAAAATAATACTTTTTAAACTTTAATTTAATGTTTATGATGCAAATCCAATTTGATCCACTTTATTTGGTAAACAAAGCAAGTCTCTCATATATTTACTAAAAGACAGAAAATATGACTTTACAAACTGTATTGTAAATATATCATATGAATATTTTTATATTAGTCAATAATTATGCTGAAATTAATTTAAAAACTTAAATTTTACACACATTAACTTAAGTAAATAAACAGAATTAATAATGGGCTAAAAATCAGCGGAATTCCATGTGGGCCTACTTATCAGTATCTGCCTTTGTGATCTGTATGGACCTTCTTGGTGAAAAAGCCATGTTTTGCCATATAAACAAATGCCATATGATAATTTGATAATTTGCACTCTTACAAAAACAAACAAAAAACATACAGTTTAGTACCTGAGGAGTATAGACCAAATTTACGTAGTATTTATAAAACAATAGGTAAAAATGTTTCCAGTACATCCTGGATAACACTAAAATCAGATGAGGAAGCTGGAAACAGCATTAAAGAACCAGCTGACATGATGTTAAGTGATGACAATGTGGGTGTAGTATGTCGAAATTTACTCGCACTGTACTTATTCAGACTTGTGGAACTTTTTTTTTCAAGTATCGAATCAAATAGTACTGTGTATGTGATTTTGGACACAGCAAGAGACGTTTTTCAAAATATCGTCTTTTATGCTCCTCTGAAATCATGCAGGTTTGGAATGATGTGAGGATGAGTAAATGATGACAGAATTTTCATTCCTGGCTGAACTCTTCTTTGAAAGAAGACCTCATTTTGAGGCAAATCTCCTTGAGCTTCTTGGAAATGGCAGTTTAAAATTGTTTTCCCTTTATGTCCTGGAGGTAAACTGCAGATCTGACATCCGTATGGATTTTTTTTTTTATTAAGGTTTTCAACATTTTCTCCTCTCTTTCTCTCGTTCTCTGTTGGCGTCTGACCTCTTATGATTTATTTGGAACAGACACGCATACAAAAGCTGTTCCTCTTGTGGTCACTGAAGTTATGATGTGGTATCTGTGATGTAGGGGAAAGTGATTTTCATGGTAATGGCCGCGGGCTGTGTTTTGTAGGAGAAACTGTGTGTGTGTTCGCCAAGTGCACTTGGTCCTGGTGTCCAGATTTGACGCCTGTGGCACTTTTGTCCTCATTTACATACCGAAAGTCTGTTGTGATTCTATTTTCACCTCCTCCAGACTCAACACCTCTCCTTAGTATCTTCTGTGTTTTTAAAGCGGCAACTTACCAAACATTTTTACAGTAATATGCATTTTTTTGTCAATTAAATAATCAAATATAGTGCTCAGCATATATGTGTAGACCCCATTTAAAAAAATGAATGTTTTTCTCCATTTCTCAGTGAATTTAGGCAATGTATTTTGGTGAATTTAAACGAAACAGATTTATTAAACGGATATATGTATGAAAAAATATTTTAGTCACCAAACATATTTAGAAATTGAAAGATAATGCAATTAAATTCACGCAAAATATTGCAAACTACAAAATTTCTACAAAACTTTTCAAAACTTTGCTTTTTAAATTTGTATTTAACATTTTTCTATAACATATAAATTTGGATGTAGTTGTTTTTGAATCGTTATCGTAGGTTATTTAGTTAGATAAGCTCCAGATTTGGCTTCAGTACCGACTAATCTAATGTATATGCACAAATATAATATTGTATAGCTTCCTATTAAAAATATGAATTTGAAAGATAGATTTGTGAGGGGTGTACTTATATATGCTGAGCACTGTGATTCCTTAAGCAGATATAATTTGGTTTGATCACTTCATCAGATGTTTTCTTCTATATTTTTGCTACTTTATATGATTTTATTAAAAACTAAACTAACTTATGTTTCTTATAAGAGTTCAACTTTCATTTATGGAAAACTTAAAACTTAAATGATATGCTTAGCAACACTTTCAATCAAAATGATTGCGCTCTGTGAGGTATTTGAAGGTCAACTTTGACAGCAACATTTCACAGTTTGCTTACTCTTAGGAATCCTGCGGAAACGAAATGTATGAATTATAAGAATAACGCAGAAATATATGTCCTGATGAGAAGGCTCTTAACAGCACATTTGTAATCAAAGCAATCAAAGTGCTGATTACTTATTCATTTTTTTACTGATTAGATATATATGTGCTGATTAAATATCCAGTAAACTAATTTAAGTTTGCAGGAATAGTCCTCACAAAATACAATATGTGGAACATGAAAGAACATATTTTGAAGAATGTAAACTAGGACATTCAGTTCCTACTGAATGGTCAAAAATATAAGGAAACAAAACTAAAAAATAACATGTTTTGTTCTTATTTGGCCCTGCTTTGCTTTTTCATAACAGTATGAGGCGCACAAAACCACAAGGAATCTGATCTTTTCAAATCTGATTTGATATAATTTGGTCTTCATTTGAACATCTTGAAAATGAAGCCTAATAATGATGTTTATCTTTTCAATATACAGTTGAAGTCAGAATTATTTGCCCCTCTTTAAATTTCTTGTCTTTTTTAAATATTTCCCAAATGATGTTGCATTGGACACACGAAACTCACACATGAACATTTACTGTAAGGAGAAGAACCACCAAAATGTCAATATTGCAACAGAAACCAAACTGTTAAACATATTCTTGTGGAGTGCCTCATTTTAATGTTATCAGACAACATTTTTTATCTGGACAGACTTTAAATGAAAATATGTTTCAATGTGAATCCATCTAAAATTGTACAATTTTTATCAAAAGGAAACCTTAAAAAACTGTCTTAGATTTTTATCTTGTATATTATCGTTATTATTTATGTATTTTACCTTGTATATTATTTATTGCTGTTGATTACTTTTAATAGTTGGAATATTTTTATAATTATAGAAAATTGGTATTTATAAAACGTGGTAAAATTGATCAATTTTTATTTTTTGCCATGACATAGCCATAGAAGCTGAAATGGCAATAAAATTAAAACTCTCTCTCTCTCTCTTTCCCAAATGATGTTTAACAGAGCAAGCAAATTTTTACAGTATGCGATAGTATTTTTTCTTCTGGAGAAAGTCTGATTTGTTTTATTTTGGCTAGAATAAAAGCAGTTTTTTTTTTATTTTTTAAAACCCATTTTAAGGTCAAAATTATTAGCCCCCTTAAGCTATATATATATTTTTTAGAAAGTCTACAGAACAAGCTATCGTTATACAATAACTTGCCTAATTACCCTAACCTGCCTAGTTAACCTAATTAACCAAGTTTAGCCTTTAAATGTCACTTTAAGCTGTATAGAATGTGTTGGAAAAATATCTAGTCAAATATTATGTACTGTAGAGCAAGATTACTGCCATCCTTGTGATCTTGGAGCAATGTTATTATCTCCAGTGATAGTAGACCAAACAGTAGTTAATAGTATTGTTATAAAGAATCAGTTACGTATTTGGAGACAGATAAGAGAATATCTTAAGATAAAATCACTTTCTTTCTTAATCCCAATTGCAAATAATCCATAATTTCTTCCTTCAAAATTAGATACAACCTTTAATCAACGGAAGGAGTTGGGTATAAGCACAGTTAAGGACCTTTATAGATGGGATTTTAGGTTCCTTTTCTCAATTACAACAGAAATATAACCTTCCAAAAACATTTTTACAAATAAGAAATGACCTGCGTACACATAATGTTTCCCTAGAAGAGGTCCCGCCCTCAATTACTGATGATTGTCTCACACAGTTCAGGGGACACAAACATAAATTATCTCTAATTTATGAAAGGTTATTTGCAGCTACTGCCCCCACTACAAAGATGATCAGAGAAGAATGGGAACGAGAGATTGGCATCGAAATTTCAGAAGCGACTTGGCAGAATAGCGTAGAGGATATTGATAAGCAATCAATCAACATTAGACTATGCCTCATCCAGTTCAAGGTCCTACATAGGCTACGTTTCTCCAAAAAGAAATTACATAGGATTTTCCCAATATATCTCCCATTTGTGATAAGTGCAAATCAGAAGAAGCTGATTTAGCTCTAGTTTTGTATCCTGTCATTATATACAGGGATTCTGGAATGAGGTTTTTACAGTGCTTTCAGATGTTTTTGATCAACACGTAGATCCTGACCCAATGCTTATTAGGGCATTCTGATTATACAAATTTATTGAGCAGTGCACAACAGAAATTTTTTACATGTTGTTTGATTACAGCCAAAAAGATGCTATTATTACACTGGAAAAATGTTAATCCTCCAACTGCTAAACTATGGCTTGAAGAATGGATGTCTACTCTGCACTTGGAAGGAACCAGATATATTTTAAAAGGCAACATTGGACAATTTCAGAAGATTTGAGGCCCTTTCTTTTGTCATTTCAGGGGGAATTCTTCCCCCCCTAAAGCAATGTATTGTAACTAAAAAGTTGTTTTGATTATCACTGTATTGTATACTCACAGGCTGGGCTTGGGGTGTTTTTTTGGTTTTGTTTTCGTTTGTTTTTGTAAATGTGTGCATATCAGAAAATTAATCCTGGAATCTGTAATTATTGTAAGTTTATTCAACGACCAAATAAAAAACTTATTTGACAAAAAAATATATTTATTTACTGTCATCATGGCAAAGATAAAAGAAATCAGTTATTAGAAATGAGTTATTAAAACTATTGTTTAGAAATGTGTTAGAAAAAATCTTCTCTGAAATCTTAAACTGAAATGGGGGAAAAAAATAAACAGAGGAGCTAATAATTCAGGGGGGCTAATAATTCTGACTTCAACTGTATGTCCATTTGTGACTTGTAAACTACAGATTTGGACTACTTCCATATGTGGTCCTTCTAAATACCATAGAGGTCAGGTGTTTGGCATTGAGAACTCAATCTGAAAAGTTATTCATTCCCTTCTGACAGCATTTTTTACATAACCGGTAGTTCTTTGATGGCATGGTGAATTTGATAGATGGCTGTGGAGGAGTCAGTGCAATTTAAAAACAGTGGAATGACAATCTAAACTGAAGATGTCATAGCGTAAGCATTTAAAAACTTTGCTGATTTTCTCGTCATCCTTGTTCCCGTCCTCTTTATTGACATTCACTGGCTTCCACAGCTCATCACCTCATGAATAAAATTATAAACCTTGACTTCAGTCGCTTTCATGTTTACTTTTGATTGACAGCATGTTGTATGAGGTCTTGTAATTATTCTTTTTGTGCATACATTGCATTTGATTCAATTCTGCTCATGCCTGAATCTAGGGCTGCATGATATTGGCAAAATCTAGCATTGTGATAATTTTTTTATTTTGCGATTTTATATATTGTCATATGAATGCAATTTCACCAAATAACTTAATATCTCTATTTTGAAAGGAATTATAATGTTAGACCGATTGGGATGATTCTGCAGTGCATCTTCATAAAATCTAAGAAACAATCTATAAACATTTTGGGGTCACTCAACACATTTTCGATGTATTCTGCGCTATTTGCAGTGCATTTCTGTATTCGCCTGTGATGTGAGTATTTTCATGCATAGCAATCTATAAATACAATCTATAAAAAGATACAATCGAAATAATGTTTTATCGTTTTCTGAGTCTTCAACAGCAATTAAGTACAGTAACTGAATGATAAAAAAATAATTCAATAAAATTAATCATTAAAAGTCATAATTGGTACAATTTCTTATGCCTGAATGCTAATAATGTCGTTAAACAGTTACAGGCATCAAAAACACATGCGAATGATGAATTATAATGCAAACTCAACATTGCATATACTTCGATGTGTCTATTGGCGAATGATCACGTTGGGATATCGATGCTGAAATTATATTTTGTGCAGCCCTAGTTGAATCTGATATTGGCCATATTTAAAAATATATAATGTGAATTGACAAACCAAAACATCTGATCTAAACAATATGTATAGTATTAAATCCAAAGGTTTTGCAGTGTGACTTAGGTATGAATGGTATTATTGGAATTTCATGTCTTTCATGTCATTCTGGATCAACATTCATTACAATTCTGTGCTAATGCAAGGCGCTCCCCCAAAAAAAAAAAAATTGGTCACTGTTATTATGAAAGTTAGCCAGTGGAAGGACAGTAAGGTGTATTTATCATGCTGACAGCTCAATACAAGCAGAACTTAAGTGAAAACTAAAAACTGTCCACTTTATTGTCTGTGCACGAGGCACATCAGCTTATCAATGAATGCAGAAAAGACACTGGTTTCACTGGTCTGTTGTTTACTTCATTATGACAGCGTGGCATTCTGTGTATGCTCTTATTATTAATGATCATGGTGTTGAGGTGGTACATCAATTTAAGTACCTTGGTACCATAATAGACCAAGGTATATGTTCTATCTGAGGAAGCTTCATAGTTTTATTATGAAAAATACTTTTATGAAAATGTTTTATTCTTGTTTTATTGAATCTGTCTTTACTTACTAATTTGAGTGAAAGTATGAGTCACTTAATGTAAAAAAAAACACAGAAATAGACTACAGAGTATTGTAAAAGCATGTGATAAGATTGTTGGTGCAACTTTACTTGTGTGACTTGTATAAAGCCATGGCTTTGAGGAAAGCTAAGCTGGTTATGAATGATACCAATTAGGGTTGGGTAGATAGACGATGCCATTGTCCATCGCCAATTTTACCAGAAAACCCCGGACAGCAATGCACGTCGAACAGTTTATCAAGGATGTACCACTGGATTGTGTCTCACTGTAGTTGTTACACGTGATATTTAATTAATCTTGTCTCTATCGAATGACTCTTCGGTCTTCTGAGTCTATGAGGTAACATGTCACAGCGTCAGTAGCAAACCTCAGATACTGTTGGTTGTGCACCTGTTTTACCAACCAAGTTTATAGGTGCCATTATAATGACACAGATCGCTCTGCCTATTCTTGCCAGGGTCCCGCAGAAAAAGTGATTGACAGGTGAGAATATGTGTGTAACTTATCTTACTTTATTTATGATTTACTTATGGCTAAAACAAAGACGATGCGGGTCAGGTAGTTAAAACAGTAGGCTGCAAATAATTTATTCGTTATGAATTAATTATTCATAAATAATTAATTCACTACGACAACAATGCCATCGTCTATTGCAGTGTTTCCCAACCCTGTTCCTGGAGGCACACCAACAGTACATATTTTGGATGTCTCCCTTTTCTGACCCATTAACTTCAGGTGTTGGAGTCTCTTCTGATGTTATGATAAGTTGATTCAGGTGCGTTTGATTAGGGAGAGGTTAAAAATGTGTACTGTTGGTGTGCCTTCAGGAACAGGGTTGGGAAACATTGGTCTATTGCAATGTTTCAGATTAGACATCGTTCAATGCCAAATTGGTTCACATTACCCAACCCTAATATCAATCATACTTTGTTGAAATCTTTTCAGATTTTAAACCAGTTGCCCTATTTTATATACATTTCAATCTTAAACTATTTATTGAGTGGATATGCATCTCTTTTTCAAGTGTAATTACGTAAATCATTTGTAGTATTCTATTAGTGAAAGTTGTAATTGTTTTTGGGTATGGTGTTTGTTGTTTGTGGTGTACTGGATGATTTACTGCTGGCTGTGAATTGCCCTATGGAGAAAGTCAATTTGACCTAACCTACCCTAACCTAACCTACTCTAACCTAACCTTATGACTTCGCTGTACATCTAATCTAGAAGTCTAAAGTAAGTGTGTGCATGTTGTAAAACCCTCACAGGCACTAAATCACTTCCCAGAAACTTCTCTTTCTTAATGGTGGAATGATCTCCAACCTCACCCAGAAAGCAGAATCCCTGAAAAACTAGTAAAATCTCTTACATTTAAAGGTGTTAATTCAGAATGATGACTTTAATAATAAAAAAGATCATGTAAAGTCATGGCAACATGTATTTTTATGTTTTTAAATAAGTGAATTATTTTCAGCTTATATGAGATTTATCTTGATGTTTATGTCAGTTTAGTGTAGAAGTTATAACTAAGGCCAGACAGAATCTGCAGACATTTTTTACTATTTCTGCGGAGGATTTTGTGAAAAATCTGTGGATTTATGCGGAATGATTTTAGGAGTATCATAACTAAAAAGTAAATATATGAAATAAAAAAATAACAATATATTTTTAACTTTTATTCAATGTTTACAATGCTAATCCAATTAGATCAGGTTATTTGGTAAACAAAGCAAGTCTCTTTTATAATATATCTACTAAAGAACAGAAAATATTACTTTACACACTGTATTGTAAATAAATCATATGAACATTTTCATATTACTATTATTATATCACAATAATATTAGTGAAATGAATTAAAAACTGAATAAATATAAAATTACAGACATTTACACAAGCAAATACATTCAAACTCAATGATGGGCTAAAATCTGCGGATTGCAGTGCGCCAGATTCCGTGTGGGCCTAGTTATAACTAGAAAGTTTGATACAACTTAAACATTTATGACATTTTTATTTTATTTTATTTTTTTGCAGTGGATCCTTTGGGAAACTATTTCTCTTTTCCTTAATTCCTTCTTTTTTCCATTGTACTATTCAAAACAATGTGTGCACAATGCATGTCCACACATGAACTGCATGTGAAATGCTTATGAATCGTGTGGTTTTGGAAGATTTTCATGAGAAAAGACTGATCATGTGACCACACTTTTTTCAAATGAAATTATTCCATAAACTCGTCAAATCTGATCCAATCTTATTAATAAATCAGAACAGAGCACTTAAGTTTTTAGTGTAACCGCCAGAACGATGACAGATTTTTTTTTTTTTATTCCTTGGTGAACAATTACTTTAACTACTAGTAAAAATGTGCCATCGTCAGGGTCAAGAAATATACCTTCTTAAACATTATGCATTAGACATAATCCTTTATTTTAAGTATTATAAATAGCAGTTTAATGTACTGCTACAATTAAAGCTGTCTAAACTTTAATTTTCTCGCCCATTCCCTCTGCCTGGTCCCTATGGCCAGCCTCTCTCTGCTTGGAGCCCTAATTTCCTTGCTTAATAGTCTCTTACTTTGGCTCTTTTCTCTCATATCTCTTTCTCTCTCTCGGTCGGTATGCTGAAGTGTGCACTTTGCATTTTCTTTAGCAGATCCTTCACACTTTTCTATTTCAGCCCACCAAAGTTTCCTGTTCCCCCTCATTTCGTCCTCCACTTATCAAGGCCGTTTCTCACTCTTTGTTTTTTTTGTTCTTTTACTTTCAGAATTCTCACCCTTCTGTCGTCTGTCTGAATTTAAAGCCATCCCTCAGTTTGGGCGATATCCAGCGGGAGCTTTTTTTTAGTACAGCAGTGGGACGTTTAAAACTATTTACTCACATCAATTTTTAATTTTCTCATCTCTCTGCATTATTGTCATGCTGAGGAATGCAAAGCGGACTGGTCTTTCTCTCTCCATCTCTCTCTTCTCTTTTCCCTCAATTTCCTTCTTTCCCCCCAAGCCTGGTTTATCTCTTTATCCTTTATATATTGCTCTTTATGTCTCTCTGCCAAGCAATATAGCATAAGGTTTATGTGCATATCAGGGAATAGCAGGGGACTGACTGGGTCTGTATGGATGTGTGTGCGTAATGTGCACTTGGGGGTATTAGCGCTCTTTGCTTCAACTATGTGTAGCTCATGCACACACACATACATTTGCACACTTGTGCATTAATAGGCTTGTGTCATTATTATGCAGAATGCATTTTCAAAAATGGCCTGGTCACTTGCATGTGCACGTTTGGAGACTTTCTATAGATATAATAGATTTTAGACGGTATAATCTATTCAAAAACTTTTGGTAATTTTACATTCATTCATTTTCTTTTCAGTTTAGTCCCTTTATTAATCCGGGCTCGCCACAGCGGAATGAACCGCCAACTTATACAGCATATGTTTTACGCAGCAGATGCCCTTCCAGCTGCAACCCATCACTGGGAAAGTAATTTTACATTTAAAATAAAAACATTGACCTTTTTTGGTCTTTATAGACTGAATTAAGTCTCTATAGGATTAAAAAAGCAGCAGCACGGTCACTCAGTGGTAGCACTGTCGCCTCACAGCAAGAAGGTCACTGATTCGGGTCACTGATTCGGGTCACTGATTCAGCTTGGTCAGTTGGCATTCCTGTGTGGAGTTTGCATGTTCTCCCTGTGTTCAAATGGGTTTTCTTTGGGTGCTCTGGTTTCCCCCACAGTCCAAAGACATGCACTACAGGTGAATTGAATAAACTAAATTGACCATAGTTAACATGTGTGAAAGAGTGTGTATGCGTGTTTCCCAGTACTGGGTTGCAGCTGTAAGGTCTGAAGGAAAAAGAATACTACCTAAAGCTAATAGAAATCCTTTTGCATTTGTTCTTTTTTTTTTTTAGAAACGTTTTAAATTAATGTTTTTACTGAAGAGAATATACCAATTTATTTATTTTGAACCCTAACCCTAACCCTAACCCTATTAATTGAAGTCAATAGTGTACATTCTATGTTAAAAAATTTATCTCTGTGTTAATAACTGATACCAACTAAAACACACACCAAAACACTAGCAAAAAATACAGCAATTATATATATATATATATTTAATGGAATAAGAAACTAAATAGAATGACATGTAAAAAGGAGAAAAAAAGTGTTACAGAAAAAAAAAATAATTGCAGAGACATTGTTGAAATATACATCCCATATTTTATTATTCATGTTCTGTTTGCCAAATTTAGAGAAACGTAATTTTGCCAGCTTTTGTGCAGAAACCATTTCAGCTACCCATTTTAAAAACATGGAGGTGTCGTGGATTTCCACTCCATCAGAATCCCTCTCTTGGGCAGCACCATGCCATAGTAAGGGAGAGTTGTTGATGTTTAGGCCAAGTTAGAGCCTGGTCTGAACATCCAAATAATGCTAATGTCACATCAATATTAATGTCCATTTCCTGAGAATAAAGTCTGAAGATACTTTTCCAAAATTCAAAGACTTCCGTACAGGACCTTAATATAGGTCCTGAATGCGCCTTTGCATCTATCACACAAAGAAGAGATACTGTAGAAGGATACAGCTTTTTAAGTTTGACTTTAGTGTAGTGGAATCTATGCATCACCAATATTTTTTTTTATTTAAAATTGGCATCCAGCAGGGTGATTCTTTCATTTCTTCAACTTGAGAATTTTTAGGAACACTTTATTATGAAGCTTAAAGGCCACCTATGGTAAAAAATCTACTTTTCAAGCTGTTTAGACAGACATATGTGCATGTATGGTGTATAGACCGTCATATTGAGGTGATATAAGCACACCCAGTGCTTTTTTTTTCAATTTAACAACATAAAAAACGGTGGACCAATTGGAGCGGTTTTCAGATCGACCGCAACTTTACGTAGCAGTGCGGTCCCCCCGCCCACCAATATTGATTGACAGGCACGTCATCATATCCTCAGTTTCTTGATTCCCGTCCGCCATTTTCAGCGTGAGTCGAAGCAATATCACGAAAGGAACACCCTAGCTCTATTTTTAGATGCAAGGCTCATTGGGCTCAACACAAGATCAATATTCTCCACATTATCGCTCTAATCGGAATTAATGGTTGTATCTTTAGGTAGGTTTGCAAACATGTGTACTTCTCATTGAGTCTACCTTATACTTCAGCCGTTTGCATTTCTCGCGATCCCAGAAGCTCCCTGTGATCTTAACTAGCATGCGTTTTAGAACTCTAAACATCGGTTTCTATCAGGGTACACTCAAGTCGACGGCTGGGCGCCGCGGACCGCTGCAGAAACCTATGTTTAGAATTCAAAAATGCTTGGCGCGACGATTCGGGACACTTCATGAGCTAACACTAACCAATATTTCTACTGCGTTTCTAGTAAAGGTTAGTTCCAATAATTATTAAAACATTGTTTTTTGGTTTACACCAAGGCACTTTATGAGCTAAAATGAACAATTGAATTTTCACTAACGTTAGAACATATATTAAAGGCTGTAAACATGCTGTATATATTATCTAATGCTCATCTAATGATAACAAGTGAAATCATATTTTACAATGATACCAGTATGTCTTTGCCCTTTTATGTCCCACTGTTGATTTTGATTTGTTTTTTGTTTAAAATCATTTAAAATGATAATATTAATACAGTACTCCAGATACTGCTCTTTTTTTAAAAACAAAAGAAAACTGTATCAATAAAGAATATGAAAAATGTTTAAGCAAAGTGAAATATTCATAAAATCACATGTTTTTCGAATCATGCAAAACATGTTGAAACATTATGATGGTGCATATCTAGGGTGCATAAAATTATAGCTATAAATCAAGACAAAGAAGTTGGCCATTTTATTCAAGAAGAAGTGATTTCCAGCACAGAACGCTACTAAGAATAATACATCATTTGAGATGTGTTGGAAACTTTCATTACTTTCAGAAAATGTGACAGTTCTCCTGCGGTACATATATTTCACTGCTGAACATTGTTAACTATGTAATTAAATAGACTGGTGAGAGTATGAAAAGTGTATTTTAAGACTGATTACTTTCTAAAAGTCCACAGGGCCAAAAGTGCTCATAGTTGGAGCAACTCTCCTACACAGTTGCCATTGCGCTAGACATGAAGCACCATGGGATGAATAGATTAATAAATATTTGCATCTTGCCAAACAATGATTTGAAACTGCAGTTTGGCACAAACCCTCCAGCGGACAATACCTCAAAGGGATAGTTCACGAAAAATTAAACTGACTCATTATTTACTGAGTGATTTCAAACCTTAATGAGTTGAACACTGCTGGAAAACAGTAGCCATTGACATCCATCTTAACACAAAAATACCACAGAGATCAATAGCTACAGTCAAGCTCGAAATTATTCATACCCCATGGCAAATTCTGACTTAAAGTCTGTGTTCAAATGTAAATGAAAGCTGAGAAATATAATTTTTTCCACAATGATGCCTCTTGTACATCGTCTCATTATGTTTTGGGAGAATCCTGTGTCATTTCCAAAAAAAAAAAAACTTTCTGTTTGAATAACATCACTGTATGTAAGATCCAGATTAGATCTATGCACAAATATGTAATGTTGCATAAAACATTTGCGAATAAAGTGCCGTTCCATCGAGTCAAAGAGGACAAAATCAGGATTTCCGGATAAACTGCTGTCAAATATCAAACAGAAAATGAAATAGATGCTTGAATTTATTCAGTAAATGTGTTTCCATCGTAGTTTATGTGCATTTTTTCCCTATCAGATAAAAAGTGTATCTTACTCAGTCGTGCGCCTAAGTTTTTTAATGCAAATTTTCTGAACTTATGCGCATCATAGCATTTACATTAAGCATTTTTAATGCGCTATTCCAAAATGCGCATAGAAAAACCACACTGAGCCGACCTAAACTGAACTTCAACTGTGAAAACTAGACTGACCAAGATTTAATTTACTGAAACTTCTATGTTAAGCTGCTTTGACACAATCTACGCTGTAAAAGCACTATAGAATGTTGGGAAAAGGGAATTACAAAGGAATTTTTTTAAACACATTTTTGTCTCTTTTTCTTTTCATTAAACAATTGCGTTTGTATTAAAGGTTATATATAAACTGAACTTCTGTTGAGTGTGATAGGCTTTGCATACCAGTGGAACATTTTTGCAAAAGTAGATGGAGCTGATAGAGATACAAAGGCCTGTTTGCAGCTAAATTTTCTGTCAGCAGAAATGTGTTAAAACAGAATATGTGCAGTTGAGAAAAGTCTTATGCTTTTAATGTTGTGCAGAGAACTCGTAAAAAAGAGGATGTATGTATGGGTGCGGCCAATGGAGGACTGGTGAATGATTGACAAGTGGCGAACTTCACTAAACTCCACCTGGTAATATCAGCTGCCTATATAAGTTGAAGTCAGGAAATGAAAACTGTTGTGCACCCCTGAATCTAACTCTTGCATTGCATTGAAGAGAACAGAATTCTGTGAATCGAATTATTGATTTGTATCCAATAAATTACTGATATTTTTTAAAAACCTCTCCTGGCCTTTTATATTGAACACGCATGGAATTGATTAAATATTCCAACAAGAAATAAACACGAATTGAATTGAAATAGGTGTTAGGTTTTAGTCCATTTATACTGTATATACATACATATGTCACAAGGCTCTCTACAAGAGGATAAAAAGAACTATATAAGCCACAGTCCTCCAGTGAAACAGGCTGCAGTCTGGAAATAAAAGGGCTAGCTGAGTCCTCATCCACTCGTGAAATATCCCAACCGAGCAGTACTATCCAGGCTTCTGCCAACTATACAGCTGCAGCGGGAACAATGACACGCACACGCATACAAATGCACTCACACACTTACTTAGGCACTCAGAGCAGGCTCCCACTAGCTGGCACATGCTCAACGTTTTAGGACAGGAGTGGACGAAGCGACCCATGCTAACCCAGAGTCTCATTTTACATGTCTTCACTCACACTGGGGTCTTGTGAATGTATGCAGGTGGTGGGTTTTATAAAGACGTGCACAATAGTTCAATAGACTATAAACAGCAAACTTAAATAACCGTAGCATTACACTAGGTTTCAGCATTATTTTGACTAGGAAAACAAGTTTAATAATAAAATTTGATAAAGCCCTTCATGCCATGTATCTTTTATCTTTTCATGTGTTCAGAGTGTAGCTCAAAAGTTTCTGTTGTGGAAAATTTCAGTTGCACTATGCAATACTTAGTCATGCTAAGATCATTTATAAGACACACCATTTGTTTATTGATGTCTAGATACTCAGGAAGCATTTTTTTTTTGTCTGTTCAAAAAACGTCTAATAGACATCCAATCATAGACGTCTTGGCTAAAATGAGGATAACATTGGGCTGTCAGTAAAAATCTAAAACAGACTAGTCAACACTTAGACAGGAATGAATGACTAGACATGTGAAGTCTGTCCTATTGATGACTGGTCTATTTTTGGACAGTTGTTAGACATGTATTAGATTTTCACTGACAGCACATATTTATCCTTGGTTTAATCTAGACGTCTATGTTAGGACATGTATTACACATTTTTTAAACACCAAATTTCCTAGTCGGTAGTGTGCATTATTTACAACACTTAGGCTGAATTCTATTTTGTACCCCTACTCCTTCCCCTTGGCCCTTAAAATTGAGGGTGAAGGGGAAGGGCTTTAAAATTTACCCCTAAGAATTGGGACCGCACTACAGCACCTGCACACATCATCATATGTCATCGCGATCTCTTGCTTCACATGAGATCAGACGATCGTGACTGCTGTAGGTAGCCCAGTTGTGCTATTTTTTGGTATTTATCTTCAGGAAATCACTGAAGGCATATATTATGTTATCATAATGATCTAATGTGACAATAAGATCGTAACTATACTGCGCATTTACACAGTGGCCATATTCATCTATGTAAACACACCAAAAACATTAGCATTATAGCAGACACTGTAAAAAGCTCATTCCCAGCCACTAGACATTACTGACAGGGTATTCCAGTGTCATCGAGTGACAGAATGTTGTGGGACTGCTATACAGGAGTTATGATTATGAATTATAGATAGCAAAATTTAACGTTTTTTATTTTAGCAATTTTTTTTTAAGGCATGACGGGAAAACACGAACACGGTTATGAATATATTAAAACATGTGCTTGTTTGTTCGTAAAATGTTCGTAAAATTCTAAATAATGACAAAAATACTAGTTTGTGGATCTTCTTACTTCCGGGTGCTATGATCCTGCTATTATGGCTGGTGTATTCTGGAAAATTTTTATTACCCCTTGGTTTCGAGTGTGGTCCTGAAAAATCTTCTTTCGAAGGGCTATTCACCCCTTCCCCTTAGCCCTACGTCTTCAAGCTAAAGAGAATTGGAACACCCCTACCCCTTCACGGGAACGTGCAAAACAAGGGGGAAGGGGAAAGGCTAAGGGGTGGAATTGGGATTGGGCCTTAAGGGTGGGAAACCTGTCTAAGATATCAGTGTTTGTCAGTGGTTTATTTGACACGCAGGATCAATGAATCATTGATCATTCTGCATTATGCATCAGCAATATGTTCTTATGAATCTTATGGCTTTACTGTTATTTGAACAAACTCACAGAAGCGAATTATCCAAAAGAATCTGTTCACGGAAATGTATCTGACTTATGATCATTATTTGCAGATTACAGAATAATTAATAATTAGCTCTTATAAAAAAGATCTTAAAGAGGAGTTGATTTCCCGTGATGGAACCATTTCCAAACACCTTGGTATCGATTCTTTTTGGAATCGACTCCCAGCCATACAAACACAAACACACACTTACAAACACATACACACACTAGTGATTCCTAATAGATGTATGGATTTTTATACTGTATTTAATTCTATGTCATTATGAACTGTTTTCCTCATGGTGGCCAAAAATGTCCTCACAAGGTAAAAACATTACTTGTATTACTATGCTTTTGGGAACATTTGGTACCTGCAACATGAAAAATACAAAGTACACACACTAAAACCTTCATGCAACCTTAATGTTGTGTGAAACCTGAAGTTTAAGAACATCACACACTCCCACGGTCCACATGCTGTAGAGACACACACACACACACACGCACACGCACGCACGCACGCACACACACACACACACACACACACACACACACACACACACACACACACACACACACACACACACATACAGAGCGTCATGCTGTCACACTTTAGGCTATGGTAAGTCTTGGCTCCACTGGGAGGTTTAACAGCAGCCGGAGGAGCAGTTGTCCTTCAATCTCACGCCTACTCCTTTTTCATCCCTCCATCTTTAATTCAGCATCCCGACCCCAAAGTCGCAGCATCTACCTCTACTCTCCCTCGTTTGTTTCTTCTCAAGTATCCCAGCATCCCTCTAACTCCCTCTCTTGCCTTGTCTAGGGGCTAAATCGCATCCTTTTGTACTTCGCCACCCCCTTTCAGATGAGAGAGCTGGCAGAAAAAGCAAAAACAGAAAGAAACCGATGCACGTGCGTGTGCGTGCGAATGAGGGTCTAAAAAGGAAGCAGGCGGAAACACACGTCTTCTGGATTTGAATTAATCCTGTTGATTATACTCCTGAAATCTGGGTTGTGACACAGTTGTTATTGCTTTACGATATTAATAAAAGAGTGAGATGAAGAAAGGAGGCGGAAGGGAGAGAGGGATGGGGGGGGGGTGAAGGAAAAGAATCAATGCAGTGGCTCGCAGGGTAATTAAAAGCAGCAATGGACAGGCCTTGAAAGCCATTATTAGTAGCTCTTGGTAAAATTACTATGATTACACAAACAGCTCCACCAACACGGGCTTTTGTGTTTAGGCTGTAATTGCCCCTGCGATAGATTCAGATCCTCAACAATGTTTTTTTTTCGTGATAGATGGGAAATAAAGCGAGGGGAGGAAGGAGGCTTAAAGCAGAGCCCAACACTTCTCGATGGTCCAAACGTCAATATAAGAATTAATCTCTTAATCGATATCCGCAGAACGAATGTACTTTCATGTTCTCAATTGCGCGCTGGGGACTGGTGTGCTGCGCTCATCAAAATCTGCTTTTTGGAGCTTCAGATTAGTGCGAGTGGATCTCATAGAGTGGTAGCGGCTTTCCTTGTGAATATTAAATTATAAATTAATAGCAGGATTCTGAAATTAGTTATTAAAGAAGCACTCCACTTTTTGGAGGGAAAAGACTTGAAAAATTAAAGAGTTGAGTTTTAGCATTTTTAAATTCATTCAGCCAATTTTTAATTCTTTTGATTTTTTTATTATTTTTTTTAACCACCTTTAGCTTAGCTTAGCTTAGCTTAAATCATTGAATCAGATTAGACCATTAGCATCTTTCTATTTTCTTATTTAAAGGCATATCAACCTAGAAAATAGCAACTTTTTATTTTTGTCAATCTTATGCTGCGTTCAAATCAGATGCGGATGAAGCATCAAACGCAAGTGATTTACATGTTAAGTCAATGCAAAGATGCGAATAGACAGCCTGCGGTGCATGACGGGCGAATGAGGTGGCAAGAAGGACGCAAATGAAACGGTGTGAGTTTTGCGTGTTGCATGAATTGCCGAAAATCTGAGCTTCAGCTGACAATCGCACTGCGTTGACCAATCAGTGGCTTGCTCTTGTAGGGGTGTGATTATGGCGTAGTGCCTGTTGTTGGTGTCCTGAGGGGAAATCCTCTTGCCGACACCAACAACAGCTCATCAAACTGGGCTTGGTTCAGTCAGAAGCACCGCTCCAAAGCCTCCAACATCCAGGTATAGTTTCTGGAGGAGTTAATGAACTTACAGAGCTGGGTGCACCTCTGAAAGGATGTAGTGGACATGGCGCCGAATGAATATACGCTGTTTTTCAGTCTACCTAAAGCACATAAACACAGCTATTCTCTTCATAAAATCTATGTTAGCCATTGAGCAGCAAATCTTAGAGTCACCGGGCAGAAAGAAGCCCTGCCCATGACACGAATCCACACGAATGAAGTGAATTTGAGACTCAAATGAAGCAAGTATACTCAAAATGTTCACGTGTCTATTTATTCGCGTGTGTCGTGTCAGCCATTTAGCAACAAAGCTAGAGTCACCAGACAGAAAGAAGGCCTGACCATGACGCGAATTTGATGCGCGAATGAAGTGAATTTGACACATGTTTAAAGCAAGTAAACTCAAAATGTTCACACGTCTATTTATTCGCATGTGCCATGTCTGGTGTGAACACAGCATTAGTACGCAATGTATCTACAGAAGAGTCAAGCTTTAAATAGTAAAATTATCAAAAAAATGTTATTCTGTGACACTTTTGAGTGAGATGCTACTGGTCTAATTCTATCCAATAATTTATGCTAAGCTAAGCTAAAGCTGCTCCAGCCAGACCTGGAGATCAGCTGAATGAATTAATTAAAAACTCAGCTGTTTAACTCTAATGAACTTGTAAAGTGAGCCTATTTCCAAAAAGAAATGTAGGTGTTTCTATAAAGGTACTGTTAGTGATTTTGGCTATCGTAGATTTTTTGACCAAAAACAGCAATTTTGTGTTTGGAGGTGAAATAGTTTGGAAGGGTTGTAATCTGTTGACTTAAGATTTAATTAATTTTTAACTGTTTAGGATTTGGGGCATCACGGTGGCACAGTGGGTAGCACAATCGCCTCACAGCAAGAAGGTCACTGGTTCGAGCCTTGGTTGTGTCAGTTGACATTTCTGTGTTTGCATTTCTGTGTTTGCATGTTCTCATGTTTCCTCTGGTTTCCACAAGTCCAAAGACATGCGGTACAGTTGAATTGGGTAAACTAAATTGTCCGTAGTTCATCTGTGTGAATGACTGTGTATGGATGTTTCCAAGTGATGGGTTGCGGAGTAAAACATATGCTGGAAAAGTTGTCGGTTCATTACGCTGTGGCGACCCCAGATTAATAAAGGGACTAAGTCGAAAAAAAATGAATGAATGTTTAGGATTTATTGCATGCATACAAACGGGGCTTAATTTATGCCGAACATGCCGGATCTGGACCTGATTTTACTGATTCTCCCTCCTCAACCGGCCTCCTCCCCCATCCGCTGTTCACTTTCACTTTCTTCTGCGACTCCCCAACCCTTTTGTCCTTCGTCCGTGTCACCTCTCCACCATCCATTGATAGGTCACTCTCCATTTCCGTGCGCGACAACTCTCCATCCTCGGGTAACATGCCAGATCCGTGACCCCGATCTGTTACGGGACCTCGCAATTCACAAATTAAGCACTGCATACAATGTAAATAAACTACAACAGTTGAACGGTCAGCTGATATGTGAACTCCAGGGCTGGCTTGACAGTATTGATATCTCTTTTTTTAAATCGATACTGATATGCATTTTAAAATCTCAACATGGATTTTTTTTTTTTGTCTGTGCAGTTATTTGTTGATGTATGAAACAAAGGACGTTAAATAAACTTCACAAAGTCTCAAAAAATTGACAAATTTGTAATGATATTCAGATAAAAGCAATGTTGCTTCTTAATATTGTGTGACAGAACGCTCAAACCACTCCCTTAGAGCGACCATTGTAAATGTATACTATTTCATATAATCTCTCAATCAGTTTTACAAGTGCAGAAAGATGTCAATAAAGCAATAATGTTACATTTGCTTCAGGATTCGGTGTCTCAGTTGCCAGCTTAATTAAAATTTCTAGAGAGGGGCATTTTGAAAAATATATGCACTATATTATGATTTATTTTTCTGTTTAAATGCATATTAACTAACCAATATCAATGCTGTATTCATTAATTTCATTCAACACTGCTGGCATGAAATGAAATACATTTTTAGGTCAGCTTTTTTATTTTTTTTTAAATAGAGCAGTGCTTTGCATGATTTGATTCCCAGAGAAAACAAGAATTGATCAAAGAAGTATACCCTTAATGCAATTAAAGTCACTTTGAATATAAGCAACTGTCAAACACAGAAAAGTAAATATTTATGTCAGTAAGAGAGATGCAGAAGGTCAAAACTCTTGTGTGCATCTCTACAGAATGGAAAAGAAGAATCAAGGCCGCACCACTGCTTTTTTTTCAACATCCTAGAAATGTCTCAGTAGCAATAAACTGTGCGAAAATGTATATTTTAAATGCAGGTTAAAAAAAGACTAGCGTATACAGTGGCCCAAAAATTATTAGGACACCCAACACAGGCTTAAAATAAAGGTTATTTAGTTTAAAGGTTGCATTATATAATACAATGTCTAAAAAAAATATTGAAATAACACAGTAAAAGTTTTCAAGTGCCATAAAATATTTATGAAATATGTGGATGTGTAGTTACATAGTACTGAACATTTTCACCCCTTGTCTCGCACATTTTCATCATTCTGTTTTTAATTGTATATATTATATTATATTATATTATATTATATTATATTATATTATATTATATTATATTATATTATATTATATTATATTATATTATATAAAAAATAAGCATGCTTTCATTTGCCTATTTATAAAAACTTTTTTTAAATCTTTTTATTTATTCTTTAACAGCACAGTAGCAACCCACCTCACACAAAAACAACATTAATAAAAATGGTTGAAAATACAGGAGTAAACCATAAGTAAGAGGCTGACAGCTGTCAATCAAAATGTGAAGTGGGGAATTTCCTGTTTCTCAGAAAAAATCTTGGCCGTGTTCAAATAATTCAAAATAAAGTAAAGTAAAAACAATTCTACAGTGCTTCATAATGGTAACAAAAGGATAACGTTTCTTTCAGTAAATGTTTATCGGATTGAGTTTAAAGAACATGTAAATAAATATTGAGCTACATTGCAGTGTTCTCTGGAAATGATTACAGAACAAATAAGTTATTTCAGTTCAATTCAGTTCAACTTTATTTTTATAGCGCTTTTACAATGTAGATTGTGTTAAAGCTGCTGAACACAGAAGTTTTAGCAAATCGAATCTGCTTCAGTTCAGTTTTGATGTTGATGTTCAGTTTAGTTCAGTGCAGTGTAATTTAAATGTTACTGCTGAAAACTCTACACTGAAGAACAACTCTAATGATCCGCAGCTCCACAAGTCCCAAACCAAGGAGTGGCGACAATGGCGAGTAACAAAATTCACCAATTGAAGAAAGTGAAGAAAAAAAAAAACCTCGAAACATTGAGAGATGTATTGTCAGAAAAGTGCTTTATTGCTACAAATTCATACCATTTTATTCGAATAAACATGTACGGTTCTTAAAAGGGGACAGGCCCCAAAACTCAACCCCTTACCCTACCCCTTATTGGGAGATGAGCAAACCATACTAAAATATAAGAATGAGATTGTACAAAAATTCATACGAATCAGCCATTAAATCAAAACATTCTGAATTGGCATGAAATTGCATCGGTTATTCAGACGGTTTCAAGTTATTTTTTAATGTTGGTAACACATCCCATATTGTCTCACACTACCTTTAATATTAGTAATTCTCCAACATTTGATTGTTAGGTGTTGGTCACCCTAAATAACACCTGGGCTGTGTCTGAAATCGCCTACTACGCACTAGGTACTACATTTGAATTTGAATTTACTACACAACCTTTAGAAATGTATGTTCTCTATAGTATGATTGTGAGTAGTATGAATGGAACTTGAACGCACTGCATCTGCCATTTGTCATTTACACCGTCTACCTGCGTCAATTGAATCACTTCACTCCCATTCATGAATTCATGGCATCATGGGATAGCGTAGCGTCCATCGGATGCACACTTCATAATATCGCCAAAAGTAGTAGGCCATCCGGATACTTCTTGTTACTGTTTTTCGAATTCTAGGAATTCGGACATACTCGGCTTGCATACTGTTTTTAGCGTACTATATAGTATTTTATTTTCATGCTATCTTATTACAGTTAATAAAAAAGAAATAAATAAACAAATACATATATAATATTCGTGTTATATTGTCTAAGTCATAGGTCTTAAACTCAAAGTGGTCTAGTAGTCTCGAACACCTTGGCTGCGTCCAAAATTGCCTACTACTCAGTAGCTACTGCATTTGAATTTAAACGTACTACTCTGCTGTTAGAAAAGTATGTTATATATAGTATGAATGTCAGTAGGATGAATGGAACTCGGACATACTACATCTGCCATTTTGTCATCACGTGACCTACCCGTGTCAGTTTCGTCACGTCATTCCCATTCATGAATTCTTTTGCATACTACTCAGCTCGCATACTGTTTTTGGCATACTATATAGTATGGAAGTATGCGATTCCGGACACAGCTCTTGATTAGCTGGATCACTTTGATTAGTTAGATCAGCTGTGTTTGATTAGGGTTGGAGCAAAACTGTGCAGAGCTGTGGCCCTCCAGGAATTGAGTTTGAGACCTACGATTCTAAGCCATGCCTGTACAGCAATTTGGTGAACACTTCTTGCTCCTAAAAAAGTGCTTTATAAATAAACTTAGATTTGATTCGACTTTGACGTTTAGCTCTGAGGTTTGGGCATGTCACTTTGACATTTTGAGTAATGCAGTCACCAACGTAAGTGGTGTAGCTCACCTGCGGGGACACAATCTTGAGTCCAGAGTGCATTATGTACAAACCCCACACGTCACTCTTCACACTTCTCTCTAATCAAGTCGTAAAAAGCCCGAAACAAGAGGTGATGAAGGTTTCGTAATGAGACGATCTGAAAAATAAGCACACTCACTGTATTACTCTATACGAGTGAGTCATCAGCGCTTCCTGTTCCTGTCTGACTTACACACACAAATACTTACTCGCTGGCACTCGTACATGTGCGCTTGAAATGCACACACACTCCGGCGCTTCCTCTGCCGTCCTCGTTAAGTAAAGCAGAGAGAGGCTAATGCATTTGGATTTGGCACTGTGCAAATTCATCGCCGCTCCTCAGACATGACCCACTTTATCTGAAGTGGAGCCACATCCGTTATGCTGAGAATCTATCACCATTAGAGCTGGGCTCTCCAGTTCCCACTGCCTCGTGGTGTTGAAGAGACCCACATACACAAATGCACACACTGCTGCGTTTCGGCCCAGGGGGCGACAATCATGTTCCTCTACGGGCGATGGAAAAGTGACAGCGAGAGGGACACAGATGTGCGTTTCTCTGAAAGTTTGTGTCTGTCTGTGTGTGTGTGTTTGTGCAAGTTCTGCCAGCCAGTGCATCAGGGGATTGAGGTTTCCTTGATAAATGGAGGATGTGCTGAAATGCTGTGTGCGTTTGGGTTGATCGTTATGTACACTGACTGCTAAGTAAATTAATAGCTGGGTTCTGATACCATCATTAAAGTTGTTGTTTAGATAATGCTTAATAATTCACCTAAATTTGATCAACTGGAAAAAATATTTTTTTGTTTGGCGATAGAATACAGTAACGAGAATACGGCAACATTTAAAGTGATTCAAAACATTTCATCAATGCTAAAACTATTGAACAACACATGTTATTGTTTAAGAACAACTTTGAAAAGACCTTTGTGATCCACTTTAAATGTTGACTACTGTAGCTTTGAAGGGTTGAAACTGTTGACTGAATGAGTGACATATTGTTTAGTTTGAACTGATCTCATTTATGCACACATTCTAAATAAACTACAACTGTTAAACGGAACATCTGTACGGACCAAGCTTATTACGTTTTTGCATTTTTAAATTCGTTTTATTTTGATACTATTTTTAATTTAATTGAAATTTTAGTTTAAGTTTGTTTCACCAATGATTTTGCTACTTTTACAGTAGTTTGCAAACACATTTCTGTTTAGTCTTGTTAAATTTTTGTTCAGTTTTAGTTTTACTAATTGTTGTTTATGCGTTGCGGTGGCGCAGTGGGTAGCACAATTGCCTCACAGCAAAAAGGTTGCTGGTTCGAGCCTTGGCTGGGCCAGTTGGCATTTCTGTGTGGAGTGAGCATGATCTCCCTGCGTTTGCGTGGTTTCCTCTGGGTGCTCCGGTTTCCCCCACAAGTCCAAAGACATGCGGTACAGGTGAATTGGGTAAGCCATCGTGTATGTGTGTGAATGAGTGTGTATGGGTGTTTCCCAGTGATGGGTTGCAGCTGGAAGGGCGTCCGCTGCGTAAAACATATGCTGGATATGTTGGTGGTACATTCTGCTGTGGTGACCCCAGATTAATAAAGGGACTAAGCCGAAAAGAGAATGAATGAATTAATGAATGAATGAATAATTGTTGTTAAGCAAACCAGTATAACCAAACAGCTAGTATAAACTGAAGCAAACCCAGCAAGAACACAACATCATAAGACGTTAACATTAGGTTAGATTTAGGTCATGATGTCAGGTGACCAAAATTCAATGTCTAGCCAGCGTCTAAAGACAACGTTTTTTTTTTACGTCCAATAATGACGTTAAATTACGTTGATATTTGGTTGATTTTAGGCTGTGTTGGAAAGTGACCAAAATCCAACGTCCGATAGATGTCATAGTGGTAACGTCCACACACCGTAAAGGTGTAACATGATTAGACAATGATATTTGGTTGATTTTAGGTTGCTTTTAGGTTTGGAAGTTGGACATTGATGTCTGCCTGATGTTGGGTTCTGACGTCAACCCAATTTCCATTTCCAAACAAAATCCAATGTCCCCACGACGTTGGGGTACGTTGGGGAACAACGTCAATATGACATCATGTTGACGTCCTGTGCCTGCATGAAAAGTTACATGTTTACAAATTAATGCTTTAAATCCTTAAAGGCAGAGTACATCTGAAAATGAAAATTCAGTCATCATTTACTCTTGTTCCAAACCTTTTTGAACTATTCTATTGAACACAAAAGAAGATATTTTGAAAAAAGTTGAAAACTTGTATCCATTGACTTTCAAAGCACTTGTTTTCCAGCTATGGATGTAAATGGTTACATTTTTCTTCAAAATAACTTTTTTTTCAACAAATTATACTGAGTCACTATTTACTCAAGCCTATGAGTGTGAGTAAATAGTGAGTACATTTTAAATTATTGGATGAACTATCCCTTTAAAAGAACACTTCCAATATAAACCAAAGCAATGCTTCATGTTATCTCTTTAACTCATTAACCTCTTAGTAATTAGTGTAAAATAGTAGTTTGAACAAACACTGAACCCAACAACATATAGAGTAAATGCAACTTAATGTACAATAATATATTTAAGAGAATGTATAGTTGACTAGTTTATATTTTCTTTTGGCTGATATAGAACAGACTAATTACAGTATATGCGTACATAGAAATATATTTTATTAGAAACGAAACATGCTCTTGACTGATGTGTTCGGCTTCACTTGACATTCAAGAAGCTTCATGTATTCTCTAAACAGCCACAGGTCAGATTTTGTGTCTTTAAGTCTGAAAAGAATCATATATTTTTGCTAATTATTCTTTTTTTGGATAGTTTTTATAGTGACTGTTGTTAGTTTCATTTAGTTTTTTGTTGATTTTGTTAAATGTTTTCTGACCAATAGTTTTAGTTCAAAGTTTTTGTTTACTAAAATAACCTTGGTGTGGACTCTGGGGCTGGCTTAACTGTATTGATTTCTCTGTTTTAGTCAATACTGATATGCATTCTTAATTCTTAAGATTGATCTTTTTGTCTGTGCTGTTCTTTGTTGGTGCATGAAATGAAGTTCACAAAGTCTCAACTTTAAAATGTTGGCATTTTTATCATGGAATCGAAGAATACAAGTTATAATATAAACCTTAATATTCTGAGAAAGCTATCTCTATCTGCCTCATTTAAAAGGCAACAAGGATCAAACACACATGAACCAGTCCTTGCTAGGATCAAATTATGGAAATGTAAGTTTCATAAAATCTCTCAATCAGTGTTTTTGCAGCAGAAACGTGTCAAACAAATGCACATCTTGCGTTTTGGCCCGGCGGGTGACAATTATGTTCCTCCACAGGGGAAAAGTGACAGCAAAAGGGACACCGGTTCTGTCCAGTGTGCAAATAATACATTGAGCATCTGGGGGTCTACTTTGTTCAGAAATGTTAGTTTGCGTAAGACATATGCAAGTTTTAGTGAACTAAAGTATATATAGTGTATGTATAAGCTATATATAATTAAATCTCATTAAAATTAAATTATTACATTTAATAATCAAATCTTTTCAAGTTTTAGGTTGAAGGATAATGAGTATATTCTCATCTACAGTAACAACTAGGGCTGCAGGATATTGAATAAATCTAACGTTGAATTTTTTTTATTGTACAACATATATTGCGATAAGAATAAAATTTCACTAGATGAGCTGAATAACTATTTGGAAAGAATTTAGAATTTTAGAATGATTGGGATGATTCTGTGTAGGAATGCATAAAATATAATAAACAATTTACAAAAATACAATTTAAATAAATATAATTTTATTGTTTTCCAGACGAGTCAGACTGTATTCAAGTATACAGTAATTGAATAGTCAAATAAAAAATATTACTGCATAGTCTTCATTTTATAAACAATTCAATACAAGTAATCATTATTAATTTATCAAAGTTACAAACGGTACAGCTTCTTAGGCCTGAATGCTTTTAAAACCGTCACACAGTCACAGGCCTCAAAAAACCCTTGCAAAATGATCAATTATAATCCAGACTCAACATTGTGTATACTTTCGATGTGACTATTGAGGATGATTACATTGCGACATCGATGCTGAAATGATATATTATACAGACCTAGTAACATCAAGCTATTTTAACATGTATATAGTTGAAGTCATAATTATTAGCCCCCTTGAATTATTAGCCCCCTGTTTATTTTTTTTTTTTTTAATCTAATTTCTGTTTAACAGAGGAAAAAAATGTCTCTACACATTTCTAAACATAATAGTTTTAATAATTCATTTCTAATAACTGATTTCTTTTATCTTTGCCATGATGACAGTCAATAATATTGCACTAGATATTTTTCAAGATACTTCTATACAGCTTAAAATGACGTTTAAATGTTAAAACTAGGTTAATTAGATTAACTAGGCAGGTTAGTGTAATAAGGCAAGTTATTGTATAATGATGGCTTGCTCTGTAGACTATTGAAAAAAAAAATAGATTAAAGGAGTTAATAATTTTGACCTTAAAATGGTTTTTAAAAAATTAAAAACTGCTTTTATTCAAGCTGAAATAATACAAATAAGACTTTTTTCAGAAGAAAAAATATTATCAGACATGCTGTGTAAATTTCATTGCTCTTTTAAACATCATTTGGCAAGTATTTAAAAAAGAAAAAAAAAATCAAACAGTGCTAATAATTATGACTTCAACTGTATGTTTCCCAAAGACAACCTATTTTTGATATAAAAACAAAACGATGACAAGTTTGCATTCCTGCATCAATAAAAGGATGACCATGAAAGATTGCACCTATTTAATTATTTTACTGTTTAACATCCATGTGTGAGCATAGAAGTCCATTAAAATACACACTACAATTCTAATTTGACTTTAGATTTGCTACATGTACAGTGCATCCGGAAAGTATTCATAGCGCTTTACTTTTTCCACATTTTTTTTTACGTTACAGCCTTATTCTAAAATGGATTAAATTCATTTATTTCTTCAACATTCTACACACAATACCCTATAATGACAATGTGAAAAAAGATTTTTTTAAATTGTTGCAAATTAATTAAAAATGAAACACCTCCACAAACTAGCTATTGGTGGAGTGAAGAGAGTGATTCAGCCAATTCAGTGGATGGGGATGATTGGGAGGCCATCATCGTAAGAGCCAATAGAGGAAATTTGGCCAGGTCACCGGGGTTAAACCCCTACTCTTATACGATAAGTGCCATGATTTTTTTTGTTTTTAATGGTAGTCAAGATCTCAGTTTAACGCCTCATCCAAAAGATGACACCCACTGATAGTATGGTGTTCCCTTCACTTTACTGGGGCATTAGGACTCACACAGACTGCAGGTTGAGCACCCCCTGCTGGCCTCACTAACACCACTTCCAACAGCAACCTAGTTTTCCCATGTGGTCTCCCATTCAGGTACTGACCAGGCTCAGCCCTGCTTAGCCTCAGTGAGTATCTAATCTTGAGCTGCAGGGTGATATGGCTGTGGCAAGTTAAACATTGATTGCAGGAGTATTAGAACCATAATATTAATACACAAGCAAGAAACTTGTTGCAAAACACCTGATTACACATAAAGAAAGAATAAAGGTTTACATTGAAAGCAAGGAGCATATAGAAGCTTGAAAATGCCTGTGTGTCAATTTCTGAGCGCACTCCTTTCATGTCGTATATACATTAGAATCGTATTACACACTGACCATCCAGTCTTTTTCTGGGAAGGAGAGGTTGACGGTGTATTATTTGTTGAATAAAGCAAAAATAATTACCTGTATGTGTCTGATCGGCTTACACTTACACTTACAACACTAAAAAAATGCTGAGTTTCACACAATTTCTTCATGTTGTCCCCAAACAAATCCATTAAGTTAACTTAATAATTTTTACAAATTTAAGTGGATTGAACATAACAAAATTTAATTGCACCCCCCCCCCAAAAAAAACAAACAAAACAAAAACAAAACAAAACGTAAGAGTTGTGTTGTTTCAACTCATTTTAAACAAGTAGTTTGAACAAACAGCAAAGGTGAATTTTTAAGTGCAGGGGGAATCAAGCATTATAGGGAAGCTAAACCTCCCCTCCCCCTCTACTTTGCACTTTGATTGAGGATTTCTTGATAAATGGAGGATGCGCTGATACACTGTGTGCAGAAAGTGGTTTGTTTAAATGACGAGCATCATGGAAATGGTTCGGTTCTGTGTGTATGTGTAGGACTATGCGACGGATTATGCTGTATATGAGAAGACAGGATAAACAGATTTAGGAGATGGAGGAACATGAGTGGAAGATCAGACGAGGAGAGAGATTTAGGATGAAAGAAACTGCGGAAAGAGAGGGAAAGTTAAAAATGAACGAGGACTAAGCTACGAGCAGGGAAATAGATGCTTTGCCATATATTAAAATGTCTCCTGACTGTGTAGTAATTACAGTTGGAGCCAAAAAAGAAAGAGGTAAAGAGCAAATGAAGGAGACACCCGGAGGGAACTGGAGTCTGAGGAGTAGTTTTCCACCCCTTTAAAAAAATTGTGTGGTGGTGGAAATAAAAAAGATCATTTAGAAATAAAGCTGGAAAGTGAGGAGGTAAGAGTGGAAACAGCAGGCGGGAGAGATATTTATAGAATGGAAAGAACAAAGAGAGTCGGGAGAGAGGAGTAGATTAATGAGGTGTAATCCAGGTGGTAATATCAGCAGTACAGGTAATTCTGGAGGTAAGAGAGATTAGCAAGCTAATAACCATTCTTTAATATAAAAGCTGCATAGTCAGCCCCAACTTTTGGGAGCACTGTTTAGTGAGCTCTTCCAGTCACGAGGCTCTGTAGATGTTAACTGATAAATACTTGGATGAAAAAGATTAGATCTACGCGAGAAACATATTTGTAGAGTTGATTCAGCAATGCAATCTGAGCGATTCAAACAGCTTCCTCCAGCGATGTCTTGTTTAGAGCTGGTTCTCCCTCAGTGAAATGTTAAAAAGCAACAGAAAGATGGCTTAAAGGGTGTATATGTGTAATCGGCTGAAGCTACACCCAAAAGCATCTCATTGATTCTCAGGGATATTGATTCTGCTTTTAGTTCAACAGATTTTGCATGTGTGACGTGTCAAAAAATGAAAACACAGTATTTAGTCAAAACACAAATATTACAAGAACGTGTTAATCAAACACCAATGTGAATAAAAATTATGATTTTTTTTTTAAAAAGACATTCTGAAAGTTTAAATATCAAATAATTGTAATTATTACTAGGGTGACCTGATTTGTCATCCTATATGTGTAACACTTTAGCTTGAGTCACAGTTCACGGTATTAACAACCCATTAACTAACACTACAAGCTTATTAAATTATATATACACTCACCGGCCACTTTATTAGGTACACCTTACTAGTACTGGGTTGGACCCGCTTTTGCCTTCAGAACTGCCTTAATCCTTCGTGGCATAGATTCAACATGGTACTGAAAATATTACTCAGAGATTTTGGTCCATATTGACATGGTAGCATCACATGCGAATCTCCCGTTCCACCACATCACAAAAGGTGCTCCTCTATCGGGTTGAGATTTGGTGATTGTGGAGACAATTTGAGTTCAGTGAACTTACTGTCATGTTCAAGAAACCAGTCTGAGATGTTTCGCGCTTTATGACATGGCGCGTTATCCTGCTGGAAGTAGCCATCAGAAGATGAGTACACTGTGGTCAATGGAATGGACATGTTTAGCAACAATACTTAGGTAGGCTGTGGCGTTGACACTATGCTCAACTGGTAGTAATGGGCCCAAAGTGTGCCAATAAGATATCCCCCACACCATTACACCACCACCACCAGCCTGAACCATTGATACAAAGCAGGATGGATCCATGCTTTCATGTTGTTGATGCCAAATTCAGACCCTACCATCCGAATATAGCAGCAGAAATCGAGGATCCATGCTTTCATGTTGTTGATGCCAAATTCTGACCCTACCATCCGAATATCGCAGCAGAAATCGAGACTCATCAGACCAGGCAACGTTTTTCTAATTTTGGTGAGCCTGTGTGAATTGTAGCCTCAGTTTCCTGTTCTTAGCTGACAGGAGTGGCACCCGGTGTGGGATTGGCTGATTAGAAATTTGTGTTAACGAGGAGTTGGACAGGTGTACCTAATAAAGTGGCCAGTGAGTGTACAGAACTGCTATAAAGTACTTTCATGAGCCCTCACTCTCAGTCACTCTGTCTGCCGCACTGACACTGATGGCTTCACTGATATGGAAATGTGATTGAATGTTAAGGTTGTTCATAATAATATACTTTGACAAGATTGGGTTGTATTTCTACTATTGATTACACTATTTTCTTGCATCAACTTGTTGTTTTCAAAGTAATTTAGGACAGAGCTAAAATACAAGACTGTCAGGAGAAAAACAGGAGGCCTGGTCACCCTAATTATCATGAAATATGCGACCCCTGGACTACAAAAGTAGTCTTATGTTGCACCGGTACAATGGTTTAAAAAATCATTTGAATATTAAATAAAGACATACCAGTCAACCCTCTCGTTTTTCCTGGGATTTTCCTATATTTTACAATTCTATCCTGCTATCATCCTGTAAAGCTATTTTCCTGTATTTCTCCCATATTTTTTATCTTTTTATGATGGGTGGCAATAAACAGTAAACAGCCGATCCTCCCTATATGTAACCCTTACCACTGAACCACCAGGGGATGCCCCTTGCTCTTAATTTGAATCTGTTCTGTGCTTTTTATTTAGGCATGAATATACTTTAAAATGAATATAAAATGGTGAGATTCTCTTCCTTTTCTTTAAAGGCACTGTTGCCCCTCCTATCCAGCCCTCAAAACAGTCTGTTCATGTAGTGTGACTGTCAGACGCGCTCCATTTTGATAAGTAGATGCTGTTTCCCTAACGGATTTTATATACACAATTTGAATTTGAACATCCCAATGTTGACAGGTATGATTAAAGATTAAGTTCCATAAAGATATTTTCTAAATTGCCTATACAGTAAATCATTCAAAACATAATATTGATTAGTATTATGCCCTACTATTAACTTATTTTTCATTTCAACCCTTTAATAGGCATTGTAACCATCTGGATCACCTTTTGTCCATAGGTTTCCATTAGCTTTTTTTGGCTACACTTTATTTTAAGTCACAATTCGCACTAACATAAACTATTAACCAAGACTATTAGCTCAATAAACTACTTATTGGCTGCTTATTAATAGTTAGTAAGGCTTAGTTGGATTCGGGTTAGGGGATGTAAAATTAGATCATACTTTATAGCTATTAAAAAACTGTTCATATATAATTAATAATAGTCAGATAATAAGCCAGTAGTTATTAGCATTATGACTCAAAATAAGAAGTATTATTTTTCTTTTTGAACCCTCATATTCCAGATTGTCAAACAGTTGTATGAAATATTGTAATATTTTACAAACCTTATGTTAGTGGAAAGCTTTTTTTTCAGCTGTCAAATCATCCATGACTCTTAATTTAAGAAAATGACTCTTGTTTTGTGCTCCAGGGTCACATATTGTATCATTGAATATTGTCATGTGCCTAGTTGTAATTTCTGTTTATGTTTAAAATGGTAGTTTTGCTTATGGCCTGTTTATATCATCCCAGGTTTGTTATTAATGTTCATTAGCTTAACTACCAATTATCAGGGTAAAGATTCATTTACTTATTTCCATCGCACCAATTTCCCTCCCCCAAAAATCACTGCGAAGTGCACAGGGCTTGAACAAAAACCGCACGCCTTGCTCCTTTAATGATTCCACATTGAGTTTAATGATTTTATAGAGAGAAGTGAAAGAGTGCGAGCGAGGAGGTGGGAGGTGAACAGTTAGAGAAGGGAACAGCAGGTGTTACTGAGCTCTCAGATGAGAGATCTGATTATTATGATCATGTTGATGATGGCGCTGATGAGCGAGAACAAGCAGACAGGAAGAGAGAGAGAGAAAAGACTGATTAGAATTTGAAAGGCAAGTTGATGGCTACTTCTTTTCCTCACGGGAATGAAGCTACGCCGACCTTTTCTGACTCTCCCTCCTTTCCTTTCTCTTTTGTCTGTCTGTCTCTCTCTCTCTCACACACACACACACACACATACACAGGTGTTTACTAAATCCGAACCTGTGTGCCGAACGTCAAAATGCGAGACATTCGGTGACCTTTCGTTGTTGTGTCTCGGAGTGTGAAATGCATACATGTCAGCAGAGGAAAACACTGGATGAATGCTGATGGCCACACTTTCTCGCTCGCTATTCAGGGATATGTTTATTCAGCATCTGAATGCTCATGCATAATAATAATATTGTGATGCTCTAGAGATATATGTCATTATAAAGCAGAAATAGCGTGCAGGAGTGTACTGTAGCTTGTTTATCATTTGATTCTGTTTCGCATTCCGGGTTTGTTTGCAGGTATGATGAGATGCAGTAAATACAATGCTAGAAATGTGATGTTATTTTAAAAGAGCAGCATTTGGAATTAATTAAGTATTAAGTAACTGTGAAATGTGGAATGACAGCCAGACTTGTGATGTGAACAGGGTGTTTCTAATTAGTTTGGTTATTTTACACACTGTTTGACAGCATTTCCTTATTGCTAGCATTCACTATGTGAAGTTTATTTATAAACTAATTTTGAGAGGATCATGTGCTTATGATTGACCACAGCTGGTGCTGCATTAGCTAACACATGATTTACCAATCAGAACTCAACATAAATAACCAGTTTCTTACCTCTGTTATCTTTGTCTTGATAAATCCCCCCTTCCACCCCTACTCCTTCTCCCTTTTCCTTGAAAGGGTGGCACAGCGGCCCAGTGATTAGCATTGTTGCCTCACAGGTTCAAGTCTTTATCAGGCCAGTGCGGAGTTTACATTCAATTCAATTTCAATTCAATTCATGTTTATTTATATAGCGCTTATCACAATGTAGACTGTGTCAAAGCAGCTTAACATAGTTTGAGTGAAGTCCAGATTTCAGTGTTGAAGTTTAGTTCAGTTCAGTGTGGTTTAAATTTCACTGCTGAAAGTATAACACTGTAGAGCAAATCTACCGAAGTGCAGCACCACAAGTCCCGATCCAAGCAAGCCAGTGGTGACCGTGGCGAGGATAAAAAACTTCACCAATTGATAAAGTGAAGGGAAAAAACCTCGAGAGAAACTAGGCTCTGTTGAGCACGACCATTATTTTTCTGGCCAAACTTCCAGTGTGCAGCTGCAGTCCAGGCACCGTAGGCTGGAGAAACTGGACGTCAATTGTGGAGAAGCTGCAGGTGAGGAGGGCTCCGGCTGGCCCACAGGATCAATGCGGGGACTCGTTTGTCATGGTGGTTTTTAGGAATCAGTCTCATGCACTCCATACCTCCATGACGACCACAGCATCAGCTCAGGATACGGCCTGGTGCAGGATTATGGATACCTTGGGATCATCTCTTCACAGGTCATGGATTGCATCGATGTTCTCCCCTTGTTTGCGTGTGTTTTCTCCCAAGCTCCCCAGTTTCCTCTCACCATCCAAAGACGTGACGTGAATTGATCGAACCAAATTGGCACCATAGATGAGCTCTTAGGGGCCGATCACACTGAACGCCCTTTTTGCGTTGAGAGATGCTTGTTTTGAATGATTTACTAACAGCTGCGAGTGTTTTGCGCGCTGCTTATGCACCCTGTGCGCCTCGCATTTTATCCGCCTGTTGCGCCTAACGTTTTTGAAAAGTCAACCAAAAGCGAAAAAAGTGAGTTACGTCAGTCGCGTCTGTTTTATTCTCCAATCAAATGAAAGCAGAGGTGGGGTTTCCATTGAGGTGACAGCAGTGTTTATGTTGTCAAGACAACTACTGAGACTTTGTTGCTGTTTTGAGTTATCCAGAGCTGTATGACTTCACAAATCTTTATTTTACAATATAATTAAATATTAAAATTACCATTATCAACAACATCACTTTTTCCCAGTGATGCGTTGCAGCTGGAAGGGCATGCGCTGCGTTAAACATATTCTGGATAAGTTGGCGGTTCATTCCGCTCTGGCGACCCCTGATTAATAAAGGGACTAAGCCGAAAAGAAAATGAATGAATGAACAATATCACTCTTGCCCATTTTTGAAACGTAAAAACATGTTCGGTGTGATTGGCCCCTTAGTCAGCAGTATATCTCTCTGTATACTTTATATATCTCTCTAATATAAATACAATACCAATATATAATATAATATAATACAAATTATCATTAGCTATAAATAAGCAGAGATCGAGTTCAAACTCCCCTCTCGCCCTGCAAATGGGAGGGAGCCCCGGGCTCGAGGATCTTATGAGCTCAGGGCTCTCTCCCGGGAAAGCATGCCAAACATGCTTTATATTCAATCATCAGCTTAGTGTGAACTCTTGAATCCCTATTGTGCTGTACAAATAAAATAAAATCAAAAGTCATTATTATATGTGTTTTGTGTCAATGCGTTAGGGTTGAACAATTCGTTTGAGCATCGATATTGCAATGTGTGTATCTGGATGAGTCACATCGCAGAATTATATTATTTATTAAAGATTAAAATGTTATTCCCGGTTAATCTAAATTAATGAAATCTTTCCAAAAAGAGCTCTTCAAATCATCTGGTGAAATTATATCATACTGCAGTATATATTGCATATATATTTTTCCAAAATCGTGCAGCCCTAAAATGGGTTATTTGTTTTAAACAAAAAAATGGGAAACATCTGTCCTGTTTTTAGAATTTGTTTTTGTCAAAAGTTACTATATCACAACAATACAATGAAAACGCTTTTGTTTTTTGTTTTGCAGTTTTTTTTCAGTTAAAATAAGTACAATTATAATAATAATAATATGAATAAAAACTTAATTCATTAATTTTCTTTCAGCATAGTCCCTGATTTATCAGGATCACCACAGCGGAATGAACTGGCAACTTTAATAAAAACAAGTATTATTTTATTTATTCATCCATCTATCCATAGCATAAAATAATAATAAAACCAAAAAAATATATAAATTAGCAGATATTTACTGAGAGAACTGCATTTTTTTTGTTGATCAAGGTAATAATTTAATAGTAGATAATATGGAAAGAAGCTAATAGTTAAAGAATAAATATTCAAAAATAAAAATAACTATTAGAAAAAACACTTCTTTTCACTAATCTTTTTATAATGTAAACATTGCCCACTCTTTCGTCATTAGGTGAAGTTTTGTTCCTCGCCACTGTCGCCACTGGCTTGCTTGATTTGGGACTTGTGGAGCTGCACATCGAAGGATTTGCTCTTCAGAGTTTGGACTTTCAGCAGTGAAATTTAAACCACACTGAACTGAACTAAACTGAACTTCAACTCTGAAAACTGGACTGACCTTCTATGTTAAGCTGCTTTGACACATTCATAAAATCGCTATATAAATAAACATGAATTGAATAGAACTGAATCTGAGAACCCTGAACTGTGAATGTGTAAAGTTATTGTAACATTCACTAAATATCTCAAGTATTTAAAACAAATCTTTTAGAAAGCTACAGCATGAGACCCGTCATGTTTTCAGCGAAAACCGCTTGGATAAACTCTCCCACACACCTATATAGCGTATAGTACTATATATTATTTGTGGGCCAGTTAATAACCATGATTTATTTATTTCCCTCCTCTCTTCCCCCTTGAGGTAAGCATCTCTTTCCATTTGTACATTCCTGTTCTCTCAGTAATTGACGACTTCATAGTATCTGTGTCATGCTGAGTAAAACACTTGAATTGTGAACCGCCATAGAATTGCTGAGTGATTGTATTCACCCGTTGAACACTGTCAGGGGAAATTTCCAAGAGAAAATGTGTGAATAAAAAACAACAGAGGGTGTGTTTTAATTAAACTTTAATCTAACTGCACTTACGATCTATAGTCGGTTCCGTGACTGATTTATTAGAAGGTCTGACAGAAAAAAAACAGTGTCTCAACATGTGATTTAATGTCAAAGCAACTAATTAAAATTCTTCTGTACAGTACTAATGCACATTTGATTAACACTACAAAAATTTTTAAGACAGCCTCTAATGTCAGTATATGAAAGGTAAAACAGCGTGTCATATCAATCTCTCCCTGTGCAAGCTTTCACTTCCACTTTCGCTTTCAGAGATCTTTTCTGCCCCCTCTTTTGAATCTATTCATGCACTTTCTCTCTCTGGCTCCGTCTCTCTTTAGCCTTAATGGCATCATTCCAGTCTCCTTTCTCCTTCAGATTCATTTTCATTCTCTTCGTCTCTTGAAAGTCTTGGCTGGAGAAATAGCCGTGACCTGAGCGATGTGCTTACGAAAGAGTGTGACAGCTCATAGCGGTACAAGTGTTTCCTGCGTGGGAGGCCGCGGAAAGTCCTGTGAAATTGGAGAAAAATGAAAGTCGGACGTATTTGGTCAAGTGATTGGCTCATTTTGAGGTTCACTTTCGCTTTTAGTGTGATACAGAAAGTCCCCATGTTACCACCTGCATAGATATGACCATAGATAGGATTTCTTCAGATTTTGTTTTCTGATTTTGAACTTGTTGTTATGAGAATTGTTCTATTAGAACAGGGGTGCCCAAACTTTTTCTAATGAAGGGCCAAAATTCAAACTTCATTGCCAAAGGTAAATATTTTCCCTGAGTAATTTCCTAATTTATTTTCCTAATATTTATTAAAAAAAGAAAACATTGCTTTATATGAACTAATGCAGTGTAATTTAAAAATAATATAATATAATAAATATACGAAATGAACATATTACAGTATAGACAACAAAAAAAATCTCATTTATTACACAATTGAGTTCAATGCCGAATACACAAGTCGAGCTTTTGCATTGATTTACTCGTGATGTTTTGTATATTGTCCTCTATCCTTCAAGAGACAGTATTTACTTCAAAAACAAAAAAACAAACAAAAAAGCTGTTTCATTTACAGAATTTAATTGAAACATTTCAGTTTGCTTTTTTGTAGCTCAACTCAACAATTAAACAAACAAACAAACAAACAAACAAACAAACAAACAAACAAAAAAGGTTACGTTAAATTGAAAATGATGATGTCATTTTCTGTTAAAGGCATTCTCCCCAATGCTCCCCATCTTTCTTCTTCTCTTCTCAGATGCAATGGTGGGCCAAATCAAAGGTTACCATGGGCCAACATTGGCCCGCAGGCCCTAGTTTGGACATCTCTGTATTTAATCTAAAATCATTTTTATTTTTCAGTTCTTGAAAATAATTAAATTCATAAAAAAACTATAGAAAAGTAACAAACTGTAGCAACACTAAACAAAAGTGTTGTTATTCGCAGCAGAATATTAATAGTTTGACCATGATGACTATCAACCAGCCGGATAAAAAACTGGAAAAAAAACAACAACAGTATTTATTTATTTATTTATTTATTTATTTATTTATTTATTTATTTATTTATTCATCAAAGTCCGGTATTTAGTCAAGTGATTGGCTCATTTTGAGGTTCACTTTTCCTTTAGTGTGACTATACAAATATAGTCCAACAAGATCTAAAAGACCGACAGGATTGATGTTAACAGAACAGTAATAATTTGACCTTGATGACTCACAGCTGGTTGCAAAATTAAAAGAAAAATCAGGCATATTCAGTCAAGTGATTGGCTTATTTTGAGTCTCACTTTTACTTTTAGCGTGATACAGAATGTCCCCACTTACCGCCTTCACAATAACCAGGAAATAATCTGAATTTAAACTTGTTGTTATCAGACTTATTATATCAGAGCAATAAATCTAAATCATTTTTCATAAATCATAAATATATATAGAACTATACAAATATACATGAAAATGACAAAAACCACTAACAAAAGGGTTGTTATATACAGCAGAACA
Source organism: Danio aesculapii (assembly GCF_903798145.1). Classification (NCBI taxonomy): domain Eukaryota; kingdom Metazoa; phylum Chordata; class Actinopteri; order Cypriniformes; family Danionidae; genus Danio; species Danio aesculapii. Next base: position 31,536,598 of record NC_079450.1, read on the forward strand.
CTAATAATTTGACCTTGATGACTATTGACCAGCTGGTTAAAAAAACTGTATTCATTCATTCATTCATTCATTCATTCATTCATTTTCTTTTCGGCTTAGTCCCCTATTAATCCAGGGTCCCCACAGCGGAATGAACCACCAACTTATCCAGCACATGTTCTACACAGCAGATGCCCTTCCAGCTGCAACCAATCTCTAGGAAACATCCATACACTCTTGCAGCCACACACATACACTATGGACAATTTAACCTACCCAATTCACCTGTGGGGGAAACCTGAGCACCCGGAAGAAACCCACACGAATGCAGGAAGAACATGCAACCTCCACACAGAAACACCAACTGACCCAGCTGAGGCTCGAACCAGCGACCTTCTTGCTGTGAGGCGACAGCACTACCTACTGCTCCACTGCGTCACATTTATTTATTTATTTATTTATTTATTTATTTATTTATTTATTCAATCAAAGTTCAGTATTCAGTCAAGTGATTGGCTCATTTTGAGGTTTTACTTGTTCTTAGTGTGATACAGAAAGTTCCCATGTTACCGCCTAGACAATTACCTATTCTTTTTTTTTCCTGAATTGTTTTTCATAATTTGAATTTGTTGTTGTCAGAGTTATTATATTAGAGCAATACATCTTTAATAATTTATTTGTTTATCATTTTTAATAAAAATAAAATGACTAAAACTAAAATGAACAAAAACTATACAAACATACATTAAAAAATACAAAAACACCAACATGATTGATGTTAACAGAACAGTAATAGTTTGACCTTCATGACTCAATCTGATTGCAAAATTAAAAGAAAAATCAGGCATATTCAGTCAAGTGATTGGCTCATTTGGCTCATTTTGAGGCTCACTTTTACGTTTAGCGTGATACAGAATGTCCCCACTTACCGCCTTCACAATACCAAAAAAAAATAATTTTCCAAACATTTTTTGAATTTGAGCTATTATATTAAAGCAATAAATCTAAAACCTAGTAATAATTTGATCTTGATTACTCACAACCAGCTGATTACAAGAAAAGAAAAGAAAAAAATGCATTTATTTATTTATTTATTTATTTATTTAATTATTATATTTAATTAAAGTCTGGTATTCAGTCAAGTGATTGGCTCATTTTGAGGTTCACTTTTACTTTTAGTATGATACAGAATTTATTGTGAGAGCAATAAATCTAAAACCATATTTTCGTTTGTCAGTTTATTAAAAATAAAATAACTAAAATAAAATGTATGAAAACCATAAAAATGCACATTAAAATGACAAAATACTTAACAAAATTGTTGTTATTCACAGCACAACAGTAATAATGTGACATTGATGACATTGAAAGAGGGAAAAACTGTATTTTGTTCATTTATTTATTCAAAGTCCAATATTCAGTCAAGTGATTGAGGCTCACTTTTACTTGTAGTGTCATTTTTTGTGTGTGTTACTCCCCATGTTACCGCCTGCACAGTGACCAAAGATCTGAGTGCGAGATATGTGGAGAAGGAGTGGTGACATTAGTTTCTCGTCTTCTTTCATCTCTTCTTCTGTTGTCAAGGGGTCTTTTATGATGCAAGTGGGTGAAATGTTTGGCAGGATTGTGTGTTTTATCAGAGGCTGGTACAGTCGCGTGTTCAGACGTGTATGATTTGGCCACTGGTGAACCACACAACATGTACAGCCTGAGGCCTGACAGAGGGAAAGGAAAGCAGTTTTGATTTATGATTTTTTTGTTCGGTTTGCGGTCTTTAAAAGCACCCCAGGCTTTGTTGTAAATCTTTAACTTTTACACTCAGTGTTGATGGAGCCTAATTAAGCAAAAAGTCATTTCATTTCCTGGATAGTTTTGTGTGAAATCTTATCTTAATTTATCTTTGTTATGAAACTGACCCCCGACCCAACCCCCCACCCCTTGTCTGTGCTTTTTAGTGGGATTTTGTTTGGTTTGTGTGCTAATTTTACCTTTTAAAGAAATCCAGCATAGTGGACCTTGAAAGCTGTTAATTAAGAAAGTTCATCTTTGAATATAATGTATACTGTGAATATCCCACGCTTGCAGCCAAGGTTATTCATGGAAATGTTTATTTCTTCAGATTTAACAATGCGTCATTGACCAAACTTGAACTTTCCTGTGCTGATGCTGAAATAAATGTGTCGCGCTTTTGGTTGGGATGCAGATGCACAGATCTCTCTTTTTTTAAATGGGCGGTTCTGTTCGCTGACTATCTGCAGCCATTTCAAATTGCATACAACCACTGTGTTTTACTGACAGACAAAATAAGGATGATGTAATTTTGACTGAAATGATTTAATAATTTGACGTAAAAACAGAATGCTTTTAGCTGTGCGCAATAATTCTACATAAAACATACCTGCACAAAAAAGGTAGATGGGATTAATAAAAAAATCTCATTCAATCTTGTCACCTTGTGGCACATTATGTAGCAGCAGCAATATACTGTAGCATTTTCTTGTGTGCTGTGGTAAACAAAGCACAAAAACTATTCAAATATGCTTGGAACCAGCATAGTTTCAACTAATGGCCATTGCATTCATTCTGATCGTTTATTCACTGTAATAATTTTTGTCACATCATTTTTACATTTAAAGCTTCTATTGAAATTTTAGAATTACGCTTTGAATGTCTGTTGTCATATTTTTATAAATTAATTGCCCTAAAATTCAACCTTTTGTAATATAACCTAGAATTGTGTGAGTGTTATTAGACTGCCCACGAAAATGCATGTTTCAATTTGTCTAGCAAACGGGACAGCTAATTTTTTTTTCCGATAAATAAAATATTTTAAATAAAATATAAGCCTAAAATAAGTCTAAAATAAAGCTTTGTTGTTGTTTTTTTTGCAATCAGAAAGTTTTTGTTAGCAGAAAGTTTCTAGGCAACAACACATTGTGTTCGAGGCACACAAATATGAAATATATTAAATATGATATAAAGGTAATATAAGGTTATAAATAAAAATATAAAGGTTAAGTTTATTTTAAGTTATTAAATTCTAAAATGAAAAAAAAATGTCAAAATGACTGCCTACTGTAGATACTCCAAGTTTTAACAGTTTTAAACTGTGGTAAAATAAAAACACCAACTTGTTGCAATGAAATAATTTAAATACTTTAAGTGATGTTTTTCAATTAGCAATGGCTTTTGCTCTTTAGACAACATCACACTCATGGCATTGCAATATGATGGTGTGTCAGCACTGCTGGGATTTACAACTTGTGTAATATTGCTCATATATGTTATTAATATTTTATTTGATCATTTTAATGAGCCCTTGCAGAATGAAATAATTAATTACTTTATATACAAAATCAATCAGCCAACCAACCAACCAACCAACCAACCGAACAACCAGTCAACCAATCAATAAATCAATCAACCAATCAATTAACAAATCAACCAATCAACCAACCAGTTAACCAATTAATAAATCGATCAACCAATCAATTAACAAATCAACCAACCAACCAGTCAACCAATCAATAAATTGATCAACCAACCAATCGATTACTCAACTAATCAACCAACCAACCAACCAACCAACCAACCAACCAACCAACCAACCAACCAGTCAACCAATCAATAAATCGATCAACCAATCAGTTAACAAATAAACCAACCAACCAACCAACCAACCAACCAACCAACCAACCAACCAACCAACCAACCAATCAATCAATCAATCAATCAATCAGTCAACCAACCAACCAACCAATCAATAAATAGATCAACCAATCAATTAACAAATCAACCAACCAGTCAACCAATTAATAAATCAATCAACCAACCAACCAACCAACCAACCAGCCAACCAACCAACCAACCAACCAACCAACCAACCAATCAATTACTCAACTAATCAACCAACCAACCAACCAATCAACCAATCAACCAATCAATCAATCAATCAATCAACCAATCAATTAACCAACAAAACAATCAATCAATCAATCAATCAATCAACCAGTCAATTAACCAACCAACCAATCAATTCATCAACAAATCAATCAACCAACCAAACCAGTCAACCAATAAATTTACCAACCAATCAATGAATCAACCAATTAATCAACCAACCATCCAACCAAACAACCAACCAACCAACCAACATGACCCTTTAAGTTTACATGTAAATAGTAAGACATTCTGAAAGTCATAATATACTTAATTAAATTTCAATTATTATAATTATTATGCTGATAATACAAGACCTTAAAATATATAAAAATAAGACAAATAGGCATATATTTACTCCTCTATATGGAAATAATATTTATTCCTCTATGTGGAATTTATTTATGTGGACAATGTGTAAATAGTAAGACATTCGTGGCATACTTATTTTGATATCCGTATTAGGAAAGCAGGACTTGGTCTGGGCAGAATTTACCTTCATATCCCAGCAGATGAATCTTTAGCCATAGGAGAAAGTGTAGACTTGAACTCGGGCAGCTTTGCATTTAAATAAGGTGTCTGCACCTTAATGATCTCAAATGACTCTAAGGCGAACCACAGACTCCCCACATAGATAACAGAAAGTGCTTTTTACTCGGCCTCCCGTTTCCTCAGCTAATCACTTAACAACATCGCACAACACGCACATGAGTAGCAGTGGATCAAGGCTAGGTGAAATTGCATTTCTTTTTTCCCCCCTCCGAGGCACTGATACCGAAGTGTGTTCAGACGGCCTCGGGCTGAAGAAGCCGTGGCTACTGTAACACAGAGAAACATCCGTCATGTTCCACAATTAAACCGCATGTCGAAACACCACTGCGGGTTACATGGCGAGCCTGCGATTGTTTTGCTTCATAGCGCTGTGGAATTAGCAATCAAACTACAGTCGTCCAACCTTTCTGTTCCCATCACATGTGAGTGCTCTGTTTTTCTCGCTCTTTTTTTTTTGTTGCCACTGCAGCTGTTACTTGTGGGCTTTTGCTGCTTTTATTGATGGCAAAGTAGAGAAAGGGCAGGAAATGAAGAGGCGAAGGGGGAATATGATTGGAAAACAATGAAGTCAAACTCACGGCCGGTTCATTAATGTGTTGTCAGCAACACTGCATTCCCTGGAAGGCAAGTCAGTTCAGTCGGTGGACATTTTTGTAATGCCAGCAGACAGCTGCTTTTTAGGCAGGTTTCAGTGTTTACTTGAATAGGGAAATTCTCCTAAACTCATCACAATCACATTTTAACAATATATTTTGCACTACAATACAGTATCTTTCATTTTTTGGGTCATTTTTAACAACACCAGGGTATAAATTTTGCCTTATATTTTTTAATCCACAGGCATTGCATATGCACATACTGCACATGGTGTCTAGACTGAATCAGGTCATATTACTATGAGTACACATGGGATCTATAATTTTTATACAACGTTTTATAACTTTTTTTGGAAAAATGTTAATTTTAAACAAGTACAACAACTTTTTTTTGAAAATGTACAACCTTTGAAAAGTACAAGGACTCTCAGACCATAAGAAACTAAATTCTCTGGTCTGATTAGACTAAAATTGATCTCTTTGGAGTGAATGCCAGGTGTTACGTTTGGAGAAAACCAGGCACCAATCATCACCAGGCTAATGAGTGTAGCATGGTGGTGGCAGCATCATGCTTTGGGGAGGTTTTTCAGCAGCAGGAACTGGAAGACTAGTCACGATAGAGGGAAAGATGAATGCAGTAATAGACAGAGACATCCTGAATGAAAACCTGCTTGACCTCAGACTGGGGCGACGGTTCATCTTCCAGCAGGACAATGATCGAAAGCACACCGCCAAAATATCAATGGAGTGGCTTCACAACAACTCGGTGGATGTCCTTGAGTGGCCCAGCCAGCGCCCAGACCTAAATCCTATTGAACATCTCTGCAGAGATTTGAAAATAGCTGTACACCATTGCTTCCCATATTCAACCTGATAGAGCTTGTGAGGTACTGTAAAGAGGAATGTGCAACAATTCCCCAAAACAGGTGTGGCAAGCTTTTAGTATCATATTGAAATAGACCTGAGGCTGTAATTGCTGCCAAAGGTGCATCAATAAAGTACTGAGCAAAGGCTGTGAATACTTATGCACATGTGATTTTTCAGGTTTTTTTATTTTTAATAAATTTACAACAATCTTAAAAAGTCTTTTTTCACATTGTCATTATGGGGTATTGTGTGTAGAATTTTGAGAAAATAAATAAATTTAATCCATTTTGGAATAAGGCTCTAACATGAAAAATGTGGAAAAAGTGAAGCGCTTTGAATACTTTCCGGATGCACTGTAAGTGTCTGTGTGTGCAAGCCATCAAGTGGCAGATACTTGAACAGCTGTGCATTTGACAGTTCACATATGCAGCAACAATATGCAATAGTCACACTGCAAGATGTGCAGTGTGGAGTCTGGATTACAGTTGAGCAGAAGCAACAACTTCAGAACATACATTTATGGAGTCACAAGTCTAACCATAATGGAAGGAGCAGTTTTTATCATCTGCATTTGTTTTATGGCCTGTGAGTGTTGTTTAAAAGAGTTTTAAGCATATAGAGGCACAAGAAATTATAAAGTTTAAAGCTTTCACAAAGATTCAGTGTATTTATTTGTTAATATGATCACTATACAGTTTTTTTTAAAACAATATTTGATAATTCAATTTCTGTACATGAATACTTTTAGACTCCCCATGAAGCTGTTTGTTGAATTTGTGTCTTTTGCTCTGTTATATTTTTCTAGGCTTATAAGTTGTTTATTATGTTTTATGCAGATGCAGTTTCTTACTTAATCATCCCAATTAATCATTATAAAATGATGAATGGTAACACTTTATTTTGATGGTCCATTTGAGTATTAGACTGTCTGCTTAATATCTGTTGATACTGCTCCTTCAACAGACATTTAACTGATTATAAGAAACTTTGCAAGTAAATGTCAACTTACACTAACCCTTACCCTAACCCTAACTCCAACCTGGCAGTCTACTTATAGTCTAATGAGAATGAGTTGGCACGAAGATGCAATGAAACAAACGGACCATCAAAATAAAGGGTGACCTTATGAATTCTTTCCAAAAAGAGCTGTTCAAGTCATCTGCTGAATTTGTATTTACAACAGTTTATTGTATTTTTTGTTTATTATCAATTTTTTAGGTTTATTTAGCAAATAATCTATAGAATTTTCTGTTTCTGTAAATCTTGAAGAAATTTGATGGTTTTCTCAAAAGTACTAAGCTTTACGACATTGGTAATAATAAGAAAGGTTTGCTAAGCACTAATCAGCATTATAAATAGATTTCTTAAGGACACTGAAGACAGCAATGATGCTGAAAATTAAGTGTTACCATCACAAGAATAAATTATACTTTAATATATAATTAAAGAATACAAAACAGAAGAATGAACCACCCTTTAAATAATAATAATAATTTCAAAATAGGGCCAAAATAGAGTAGAAAACTGGATACTATTCATAATAATAGTGTTCGAAAGTAGAACAAGTTTGTCTCAATCTGTAGTATGCCAAAGTTTCCCGGATGGTCTACTGTTTTTGATAGAAATGCGAAGTGTAGAATTGTCCATAATCTAACTGCTAATTTTGCCCACAATACATAGCATGTTGGATGTGAATTCAAACTACAAACTCAGGTGATCAAACTGAAACATGCAAATGCACAAAACCAACCGTCAAGTAAAGAGGTAAAATTGGTAAAGTTGTTTGAATGAATATTAGTTGATTTATACCCAACTGGAAAATATTTAAATCAAGTTTTCCATGTCATATTTCACTGGCAACAGCAATGTGAACTTATAAGATATGTTTGGAAATTAACTTCTGAGTGCATAATTATCCAAAGACCTGAAAGACTAGCGAATGGCAGATTAACCTGATGCTGCCTCTCTAATAAGGTAGGTAATTAAATATAAAAGAAATGTGGATGATGTGCTGAGATGATTGTCATGGGTCGTAACTAAGCAACATACTGTAGCGGTCCATTAATAAGGAAGTGGTATGTCCCAAAGCTTGCATACTTTTCTGTTACACACTCAAAAGTATGCACTTTTTCTTCACAAAGAATAAGTAGGGGAGAGCGGGGACGAAAGTAACATGGGATGAAAGTAAAAAAGCGATTTTCTCAGAGCCCTGACAACATTTGCTTTCCAGGCTATAACAGCACATTCAGCATGCGACCTTTGGAGTTGCCAAATATCAGCTGATTTTGGGACCGTGTCCCACGTTTAGGTCTGAATTTCAATTTTAAAGTAAATTATTGAGAGAGTAAATTATTGTAGCTGTTCTTTTTTCCTTATTACAAGTTGTGTTTCTTATTTCATGTGTCACACTAATGATCAATCTACAGGTTATTTAGTGCAATAACACATCCTTAAGTCTGCAAAGTTTTTCAGTTTAAAAGTAAATTATATTTAAATGGCTAGAGTTCCTGCGGGGATTATAGTAACACTGTTATTTATGTCCCACTGCTAATAGCCATATCTTATTTTTCACTTCCACATTACAGTTTTCAGTGTTTGGATTCAGATGTTTTATAAAATGAATGCATATTGCCAATAATAATAAAAATATTAAAAATTTGTAGGAAATTTTTAACATTTTGCATTGGTAAATTGCTCTAAAACATTTGATGGAACTGAAATTTTCTAATAAAATTTATATCTAATAAAATAAAAACTCTTTAATATTTTTTTGCAAACGTAAAGGACAAAATATGTTTGCAGTTAACATATTAATAAGGTCATAGTCAGATATATTTTAAATAAACAAGATTAAGCCAGTAAATCTAGCAAATATTGTTGTTACTTTTGACTCACCCGTGTGTTACTTTTGTTCCTGCCGATAGGGTGAAAAGTAACAATGTGCAACTTATGTTTAAGGGTGCTTTCACACCTAGACTTTTGTTTCTGAACCTGGCGCATTTCCCCAGTTAGCATGGTTCGTTTGGCAAATGTGAATCGGATGCACGCCCAAACAATCGGTCCGAGATCGCCTGAATGAGGTGGTCTCGGCCTGATTGAAACGAACTCTGGAGCGAATCGATTGTAGTGAGAAAGAAATACAATCTGAACCAGGCCATATCACAGCGTGTTATGGTTGTGTAATAGCCATATACAGTATAGGGCTATAAGAAGAGAGAATTATGAGTAGGGCGGGATGTCATTCCAACTGGTATATGTGCGTTTCATGTCAAAAATGAAAGTAAAAGCATTCCAACTATTAATGAGAGCTGTTTATCCGTTAGGAACATTGACCGAACAGCAGTCTTTGTTTATCTGTTATTTCTCTCTGTAATGTAAAGCCTACAAATGCATAATTCTAGCCAACGGCTATATATGAAAAAAGTCTGACATCTGATTTATATTTGGTAATGATGTCTGTGAGTGTCACCATTCAAAATTAATGTGTAGCTTTTTGCATATTTTAATTTGTGACGATGCGCAATAAGACAATATAAGGAAACATGACAGCTGAGTTTGACTCTGCAAAATAAACCCTGAAACTCTGACCAATGTGGGAAGAGTTTACTCGCACGTAACTTGTTTTAGCTATTTTGGTCCTTTTAGAAACTTTGCCGTGTGAAAGCAAATCGCACCAAGAACAAAGTGCAACATTGTACCAATTTTAATGCCTGTTTTGGAACAAAAGAATCGATCCACAGGTGTAAAAGCACCCTAAAGTGAAGTTAATGTGGAGTTATTCTACATTGATACAAAATAACACCTGATTTTGATAAGCCGCTCTTGTGAATTAGTAACCACAGCAGAAATATATTTATGCTAAAAACATTTACCTTTAAAACTAGGTGTTTATGATAATAAAAGCTTTCGTCCCCACTCTCCCTTATGCTATAAGTATGCGAATTGAGACGCAGCACTTTTTCAGTTGAAACTATTTTTGATCAAACAGATGCAGTCTTGCTAATCATAAGAGACTTTTGACACCAGGATGTAAAATGTGACATTTTATACATTTCATGACCCAAAAAATCTGATGAAGCAACCAAGAGGGGAACACTAAGATCCAACAAAAACCCAACAAAGTCTCTGTATCCACTATTTGGTGTCTATAAGTGCAGTGCGATTTGGCAAAAATCAAACATTCAATTAAATTCCATTCATGTTTATTTCTGTAGCGCTTTTACAATGTAGATTGTGTCAAAGCAGCTAAACATAGAAGTTCTAGTAAATTGAAACTGTGTCCGTCCAGTTTTCAGAGGTGAAGTTCAGTTTAGTTCAGTTCAGTGTGGTTTAAATTTCACAGCTGAAAGTTCAAACACTAAAGGGCATATCCATCGATGCGCAGCTCCATGAGCCCCAAACCAAGCAAGCCAGTGGCGATAGTGGCGAGGAACAAAACTTTACCAATTAATAAAAGTAAAAGAAATAGGAAAACATAAATAAAATAGCTTTCATCTGTTAAAATGAAACATGCATCAAACATCGGTTGACCACACTTTGTAACTGAATGACAGGATATCCATTCCTACAGTCTCCCAACAGTGCAGTTTCCCTTTCAGCTTTTTTAAAAGTGACCCATCTCCTTTTTGTTTTGCTGTCTCTGACCGCACTGATGAGGAGATCAATCTACCAGCAACAGTACATCACGCAAACACTTCCTTTTCACACTCCACGAGCGTCTCTCTTAAGATGACACATGTTTCCCTCCTCTCTTTCCTCTCACCATCCTCCATTGCCTTCTCCCTTTCTCTGATTCCATTTTTCACCCTGGCTGTTCATCCGTCACACACTCTTTCTCTGGCGGTGCTGTAGCTCTAAAGTGTATTGCTGCTGTGTGGTTGTAGGGAGATAAATCCTGATGGCCAGCAGTGCAGATCACTGGGGCTGATAGTTCAGCCGGATTGGCCCGTTAATTGGTGCTGTGAGCCGGATCTCCACTGGGACGATTTGAGATCTTGAGCCGGTCCTCTGCTTTGTCTGTTTCGCAGAGGGGGGGATAAAGTCAGGGTGGTCTGCCCACGCACAGAACAACCGTATTGTATTTTAACATCCTGTTTATGTGTGCCGCACTGCAAAATTAATGTTCAGAAAAATGAGGGAGAAATATCACCACCATATAATGCATGAAATGACTTGTTCCCAAATAGCGAAATGGCCTTTATCAATCATTCTGCAGTTTTTTTTTGCCACTTAACTAATAAGGTTGTACTCATTCCATTACCATTTGTGTGCTAAGTCGAGCTCCTAAATTTAAAACAAAAATCTGTTTGTTGAGCAACAGTGAACATCTAATGAGCATTTGCAAAAAGGAACACTGCAAAGCCAAATTAATAGCGAAGCCCTTAAAAGGCTTCTTTGCGAAAGTGACTTTGGTGACATGTTTAAAGGCGCCGTTATAATCGCGCTCCTGCAAGTTTTTTGAGTAATTGAGGTTCATTCTGCACCTGTCATTGTTTGATGGTTAATTGCAATGTTAAATGCATGTCACTCATCACCTTCTCTCTGTGAGAGCAAAAGCACAATGCCAAGGCCAATTATAGCTCGCTTAACGTGTACACTGTACATACAATAATTTTAGCTGTCAGAAACAAAAAAAGGTGCAATTTTAGTTAGCCTAAAGCTTTTTAAAAAGGCAAATTATTGTTTTGCTGTGACTGAGATTTGACTTTTAAATTGCATCAGAATGTGCTTATTGACAGTATTCCTGTAGAGCAGCCCACAGAGCGCAGTTTTAGCAGCCTTAAAGTCATAGGTTTGATTCCAGTCTGTTCCAACTTCTATTTTATTATGTTTCCGGCCAGATTGACCCTAATTCAATATAATTACACACAAATCACATTTTAAAAATTAATACTTTGGAGTACAAAGCCTTGTTTAGATAATAAGTAATAGTTTAGCAACCAAATGTTACATTATGAGTTAATCAAATTTATATGGCTAGAGTTCCTGCGGGGATGAAAGTAACACTGTTATTTATGTCCCACAGCTAATAGCCATACCTTATTTTTCACTTCCACATTAGTGTTTTCAGTGTTTGGATTCAGATGTTTTACAGAATGAATGCATATCGCCAATAATAATAAAAAATGTACAAAATTTGTAGGAAATTTTAACATTTTCCGTTGTTGGATTACATTTGAAACATTTGATGGAATTGAAATTTAAAATAAAAACTCTGTTTAATATTTTTTTCCAAAATAAAGCACAAAATATGTTTGCAGTTAACCTATTAACACGGTCATTGTCAGATATATTTTAAATAAACAAGATAAAGCCAGTAAATCTAGCAAATGTTGTTACTTTTGACTCCCCTGTGTGTTACTTTCATCCTTGCTGACAGAGTCAAATGTAAGAATGTGCAACTTTTGTTTAAAAGTTATTTTGGAGTTATTCTACGTACTGTAACACCCGATGTTGATAAACCACTCTTGTGAAATATTAACCACAGAAAAAATATATTTCTGCTAAAAACATTTACTTTTAAAATGAGGATTTTATGATAATAATATAGGCTTTCGTCCTGCTCTCCCCTAATCTATCAGAATGCAAATTGTGAGACCAAGGCCAATTATAGCACGCTTAACATGTACACTGTACATACAATAATTTCAGCTGGCAATTTTAGTTAGCCTAAAATTTTTAAAAAGGCAAATTATTGTTTTGCTGGAACTGAGATTTGACTTTGAAATTGCATCAGAATGTGCTTATTGACAGTATTCCTGTAGAGCAGCCCACGGAGCGCAGTTTTAGCAGCCTTAAAGTCATAGGTTTGATTCCAGTCTGTTCCAACTTTTATTTTATTATGTTTCCGGGCAGATTGACCCTAATTCAAAAGAATTACACACAAATCACATTTTAAAAATGTATACTTTACAGTACAAAGCCTTGTTTAGATAATAAGTAATAGTTTATCAACCAAATGTTACATTATAAGTATGGAAACATTTGTAGTTGAGAGGTTTAGTTTGCTTTGCTTTAAATAAGTTAGTATTGGCTTGACTTTTATTTGTGGTTTAGAACAAATGTAATTTTGTGTTATTTTATTACTTAGGACTATAATTTGAAGGTTTCTTATATTTGTATTCTTGTTCTGCGTTGAAAACAGCTAAAACATTAAGGATTTGTTGTAGAAGATTTCAAGGGATTTGTTCTTGTTGACAAAATGTTTTCTCTCTCTAATACTGTACTTACCTTCACATACCTTGATATTCCTTTCAAAAGATGTTTTAATACTGTATGTATTCCTAATACAATATACAGTGCTCAGCATATATAAGTACACCACTCACAAATCTATCTTTTAAATTAATATTTTTTAAAGGAAGCTATATAAAATTATATTTGTGCATATACATTAGATTAGTCAGTACTGAAGCCAAATCTGGAGCTTATCTAACAAAATAACTTACAATAACGGTCCAAAAACTAGTAAACCAAAATGTATATGTTATAGAAAAATATTGAATACAAATTTAAAGATAGGACAAATCAAGAGAAGCAAAAACATTGAAAAATTTAGTTGAGATTTTGTAGGTTGTAATTTATTTTTTTTTTTTTCAATATTTTGCTTGAATGTAATTGTATTATCTTTCAATTTCTAAATATATTTGGTGTCTAAAATATTATTTTAATAAATACATCTGTTTAATAAATCTGTTTCGTTTAAATGCACCAAAATACATTGCCTATATTCACTGAGAAATGGATAAAATTATTCATTTTCAAAATGGTGTGTACTCCATTTATGCTGAGCACTATATGTCTTAAAGATGCAGATACAAATATGGTGCAAAGTCCAATATTCTGGAACCAACAAACAAATGATGAATGCAAGCTTTAAGCAAAAAATAAACAGCCAAATGAACTAAGCGGCACACCTTACCATAAACAAAACACAAATGCCCCAGGCCTGTCCTGTCTTGTCCTTCACTGTTATTACACCTCTATTTATCTTTTTGAAGCGCCTCCATTGGATGTGAAACTGGAATGTGGCACAGTTGACAATCATTATCATTGTTCCCTCCCAACTCATCACACTATTTTTAGCACTTCAACATATTTTGAGTTGGAGTTCTGCTTGTTCAGTGAATTTGTCTTGGACTCAGTCCACATGTTGCAAAAAAGACAATGCGTTACATTCACCAACAACAGTGACATTTAAAAGTACCATCAAGGCAGTTTACCATTTAAAATGCTAATGGTTACTGGTATAAATGACTTCTTCTTAATGTTAATTTTAAATAAATGAACTCTGTATTGGTTCTCCGATGACAGTACTTATATTGTACAAATATTGGACATGAAACATGATTTGGATCATTTGCTACTACTTGTGTATTCCTAAAACCAACAGCTCGTAGGTTAACTGAAAGGATGTCATTCATGTCACTTCCATGGCAACTTTGACAAGACATGCAAGTTGTGTTTTTGATTGAACTGAAAGATTGCCATAACAAGCCTGCACACCATCATTGGTAAACTTTACAAAACTGCTTGATAAAACATTAACATGAGATTTTTACTTATTTTATTACCAAACACTTATTTGCAACATTATCCGCAGCCTCGGCACACAACATTATACGGAAATACCTGTTTTGCCAGGTCATGTTTTGTTTTTGTTTGTTGAGGGTTAGAGAAAATAAGACAAGAGTGTTTGTGGTCTTGTTTCAGTAGTGACACTTGCTCCGTTGGAGTTTCTGCTCTCTCGGAGCGTTGTGATTGGCTCAGCAGGGAGGATTGCGAGAGAGGTCAATGAAGCGGAAATCAAACGAACCTAACCTCACATTTTTTGAACATGTACACTTTCAGGCATTCACACACATAACTCGAAACTACTGTGTAACTGTTAAATCCACAAAGTGTATTGCTTTGAAAATGAGGGTCGAGTTGAGCTGGTGCTGAGATGCTAGAAGATTAGATGAACACGCTCCTCCCGATCCTGCGGTTAGATCTCAGTAAAGCAGGGGTGTCCAATTCTGCTCCTGGAGGGACGATGTCCTGCAGATTTTGAGCTCCAACAACATACTTAAATGGGAATTTCTAGCAAAGCTGCTTGATGGCAAACATCCAGGTTTAGCCCAAAAAAGAAGAAAAAAAGAGAGAGAAATCCTTCCGTTATCTACTGCAGGGAAGGAAACCAGAGAATGTTTTTTAGTGGATTTCAATTAAGGAGAGGCTTCACTACACAGAATAAACTGCTTTAGTTGATAAACAGTTTATCATTTAATGAATCAACAGGCTCTTGGCTCATTTTCTGCATGCTTGTTGTCAAACAGTTTTTGGACTGTTCTAAAATTACAGTATACATTTCAAAAGATAAGATTCATTTAACAGCACGTTTCATGAGGTTCCACCAAGAGTGACCGACTAGCACATTTTTACAGATATTCATTGACATCAAGGGTGTGATGTGATTGTATATTAAGGCATGTGTGATCCAAGATCGATGTTACACTTTCTACAGTTGTAAAGCTATGGTATATACAGTTGAAGTTTTCAACATTAATGAGTTTTCACATTATGTCTGATAATATTTTGTCTATTGAAGAAAGTCTTATTTGTTTTTATTTCGGCTAGAATAAAAGCAGTTTTTATTTTTTTAAAAACCATTTTAAGGTCAAAATTATTAGCCCCTTTAAGCTATATTTATTAAATTGTCTACAGAACAATCCATCTTTATATAATACCTTGCCTAATTACTCTTCTTAATTAATAAGATAAAATAAATCCGTTATTAGAAAGGAGTTACTAAATCTATTATGTTTAGAAATGTGCTGAAAAAATGTTCTCTCTGTTAAACAGAAATTGGGGAAAAAATAAACAGGGGGGCTAATAATTCAGGGGGCTAATAATTCTGACTTCAACTGTATATACTTTTTAATATTAATATTTACTGTATGTAGTTTTGTATCTAATCAGTCTGAAAACTGATCATTCAAATGTGTTTATTAAGTGATGGAGCTAAATGCAGGACAATGGTCCTCCAGGAACTGATTTGATAAGCATTACTGGTAGCCAGTGGTGGAAAGAGTACTGGAAAATCATACTCAAGTAAAAGTACCATAACTTGCCCCAAAATGCAATGCAAGTAGAATAAAAGTATCTGTTGATAATATTATTTTAAGTATGAGTAAAAAGTAGCCCTTTTAAAAGAACTCAAGAGTAGTGAGTAGTGAGTATTACGCTGGGGAAAGGTTGATGCGTTTACATGTAATTTGTGTGTGTGTGTGTAAACGTAACATTCTGTAGTGGATTTAGTTATTGTTTAAGGCCATTTTTACACTTTTAATGCTTTCAAACAGTTTGCTGCATGTCTTGTGGTAGTATGATGCGATTTACTATTTATGTGATTTGATTGGACAGGAATTGCAGGACTGGTTTTTATAATCTCCATAGACAGGAAATAATAAAGTAGTGACTGCAGGTTGAAGAAAAATGGTGGAGTAAAATTACCGATACTGCTCAAAAAATGTACTCAAGGGAAAATAAAAGTACACATCTTTAAAACTACTTAGTAAATTACAAATTCTGAGAAAAACTATTCAATTCCAGTAATTTGAGAATTTTTTTATTTGCTACTTTCCACCTCTGCTGGTAGCCATTCCATTGTGGATCGATCTAGTTTTAGTTCATTTTGGTCTAAATGCTAAATGCCAATATCTGGCTCAGTGAGATTTGTAGCAATCCATGAGCACAGTCTCGAATTGATGCATTTAACCCTGTTTATCAAAGGGAAATGTACTGTATTTTATTTTGGATTAAAGGATCAATTAATTTTATTGGGAAATAATTAAGGCTGAAGCTAATGATTCATTTTCAGTTGGTTTAATCTTGTCAATTATTTTCGAATAAGTTGATCAAATAGTAATCATTTGGTCATTTAACCATTAAATAACCATATCGTCTGCCATTTGTCTTTCAGCGTGTATTTCCAAGATTTTAAAATAAAAATCTTTACTTTTAAAAAAATCTTTACTAGTCTTCACAAATAAAAAATAGTAATACAAATCTTAATGAACCCAACATTAAAATTAGCTTAGAATAAATTGAATATTTCTATTTTATTTTTTCCACAAATAATGGTGACATTGGTGTGATGGTAGCATATTTCTGTAAATGCCTAAATTTATTTATTTAGTTGCAAAACTGAACCTGGAGTGTGTTTATCTTGTATATCATGTACATGTCTATTGTTCCAAATAGCCTATTATGTTGTTTCAATGTGAAACTTGGATCAGGTCTTTCATTGTTGTTTCGTTTTTATCAGGCAAACAAAATAACTGCAACTCAAACCAGCCACATACGGTTGAAGTTAGAATTATTAGCCCCCCTGTTTATTTTTCCCCCAATTTCTGTTTAACGGAGAGATTTTTTTTCAACACATTTCTGAACATAATAGTTTTAATAACTCATTTTTTAAATAACTGACTTATTTTATCTTTGCCATGATGACAGTAAATAATATTTTACTAGATATGTTTAGACACTTCTATACAGCTTAAAGTGACATTTAAAGGCTTGACTAGGTTAAATAGGTTAACTAGGCAGGTTAGGGTAATTAGGCAAGTTATTGTATAACGATGGTTTGTTCTGTAGACTATCTAAACAAATTTAGCTTAAAGGGGCTAATAATTTTACCTTAAAATGGCTTTTAAAAAATGTAAAACTGCTTTTATTCTAGCCGAAATAAAACAAATAAGACTTTCTCCAGAAGAACAAAAATATTATCAGACATACTGTGAAAATCTCCTTTCTCTGTTAAACATCATTTGGGAAATATTTAAACAAACAAAAAAATAATTCAAAGGAGGGCTAATAATTCTGACTTCAACTGCATGTCTTGTATAGTTATAATATTTGACATTTAAAGCTTTTACTCAAAAATCTGGTCAGCAGTCCGTCTAAATTCTTTCATGTTTGTTGTGCTTCTCAAATAGAGTCCCTTTCGATGATTTCAATGAAAATAAAGTGTGAAATATCACATTAATATGCCTCATTCATCATTTTCAGCACCTGAGCTCAAACAACCAACGGTCAAGGTCAATATCTTTAATCATTACACCTTTTTAAATATAAATGGTCATTGAAAACCGACTGTATACTTTTCCCTATTAGACCAGCATCAAAACTTTTTGTCACTTTTGGTCCGTTTGCAGTCCTCAGGGTCTTTATGAAGAGCCAATTTACTGTGCTTTCACTAAAGTTTGAACCCAGTTCAGTCACGCTCCCTACGGCAGCAGTCAAGTAGTGTGTGCTTCCCTTCAGAAGCCGAATCTTTAAACTCAGTCACCTTCAGTCAATTGAAGCCTGTATTGGACTTTCTCCTCCCTTGGGGACTTTCAGACAGGAGAGGAGGAATGGAGGAGAGAGAACAGAGCAGAAGTGCTGCTGAGTAGATAGAAAGCAGTAAAGTTCACCCTATGAGTTTGGCCCAGCTGGAGGGAAAAAATCACAGGGAAATGTCAGCTGTACTGGTCATTCTGTGCCCCAAACTAGTTTGAAATAACTTTCCCAGAGGCGTGATGCACATTTAGACTTTGAACATTTTTGCAACCTTCAAAAATCTTTTCATGTTTGAGATGTTTTGAAGTTATTTGGAAATTCATTGGTATCATATTAGTTATATACCCATTTTGGATTTTTTAAATCCTTTGTAAGTATACAAAAACATTTTAAAATATCAGAAATTACTTTAAATTACTGTAAATTATACAGTGACAGCTACATTTACAAATGACATTACAGCATTTTCTTAAACACACAATTTTTATTAAACACACAGTTTTTTTGGACACAAAAGTCCAAAGAACAATTATTTTACAGTATATTTATTACATTTTTTTTTACATTATCCTTGTTGCTGATTTGAAGATTATCATTAAAAGCATTGATGATTTTTTTGTTATTATATTGTATTACAGTATTTATTTTGAATAGTCTTTTTATATTTGCAATATAATATATATTTTTTAAATTATGTTTATATTTGTATTAAATACTTTTGGTTTCTAACATTTGCACTTAAACATACAAATTTAAAACTTCAATTAGTTGCCAATCAACATCTTTAAATTTAGATACAATTTCAGCTTCATTTAAAGTAACAAAAAGTGTTTATAGTAATTGCATTTTTAGTTAGCAATAAACCTGTTGTGACATAAATGTTTGAACAGAAATGTCAAACATAAAAAAGTCCTGGTTACTGTTGTAACCCACGTTCCCCAAAAGAGGGAACGTAGACGTTGTGGAAAGTCCCAATATGTCAGCAGACACAACACTGTTCCTAATCTGAAAGGGAACTAAGTTTAAGTTAATTTTAGGAGCTTAAAAGACCCTGTGAATACAAACTTTTCAGAAAAATAAGCTTTGTCTAGTAAACACTTTCAAATGACCATGATTAGTTCATGCTAATGGTGTATTAGGTGGGTGTGGCTCTGGGGCTCTGCATTTTTTGACATATGAAGTATTCAGTAGTCAGTGCAGTCCATTTTAGGTGCTGTCTTAATCGCAAAATTATTTCAGTGAACTGAAACATTGCAGCCTGAAAAGTCCTACATCGCATCAATATGCACCATACCTGTCAGCCCTCCCGTTTTTACCGGGATTCTCCCGTATTTTACAGTTCTATCCTGCTATCATCCCGTAAAAGTATTTTCCCGTATTTCTCCCGTAATTTCAGTTTTTCTCTAAAGAGGCAAATAAACATTAAAGAGCTGAGCCTCCCTATACGCAACCCAAACCGCCAAACCACCAGGGGCCGCCCCTTGCTCTTAAATGTGAGTCTGTTCTGTGCTTTTCCTTTGTTTATGGAGGGATTCCCTTTCCTTTTCATCACAGGTGCGTCTCCCCTTCATATACAATCCTCAAAACAGTCATATAGTGGTGCATGACTGTCAGCTGACGTGCTCCATAGTGATAAATAGACGCTGTTTCCCCAAACGCGTTCTGTACACGCGATTTGAAGTGGAGTAAAAGTCTGGGTTTTGGATGCGTGTTTGAACAGACATATACACATAATTAATAGTAATATCTAAAGATGTCATAATATCCCTTATTATGGTGGAATATCTCTTATTTTTTATAGCAAATCCCTTATTTTCACATCCCAATGTTGACAGATATGATATGCACTATGATATGAACTACCTTAACGGAAGTTTGGAAGCTCGAAATGTGAATCACGTGTCTCATATCATCAAACGTAATGACAAAGAAGAGTTTACCTACAGTATAATGAATCTGTTGTTTATTTAATATTAAAATGAACAAACAAACAGTAAAACTGTAATATTAACTGTATTTTACTGTAGGACAGTTATGGAGTATGTTATTGTATTTTAAAGTTGCATTGTGAAAATGACTGTATATTTAACAGAAAAAATACGCAACACTGTAAACACATATACACCAAGGTAAATGGTGTAGTAAATGTAAATACGGTATTTTTGCTGTCATTTATTTACTGTGATGTGCACAGTATTTTACTGTAGCACAGTTATGCAGTATGTTAATGTATTTTAAAGTTGCATTGTGAAAATGACTGTACATATTACAGTAAAAATATGCAACACTGTAAACACATACAGCAAGATAAATGGAGCTGTAAATTTAAATAGAGTTTTTGGTGTTATTTATTTACTGTAATATGCACAGTATTTTACTGTAGCACAGTTATGCAGTATGTTAATGTATTTTAAAGTTGCATTGTGAAAATGACTGTACATATTACAGTAAAAATATGCAACACTGTAAACACATACAGCAAGATAAATGGAGCTGTAAATTTAAATAGAGTTTTTGGTGTTATTTATTTACTGTAATATGCACAGTATTTTACTGTAGGAAAGTTATGCAATATGCTAATGTATTTTAAAGTTGCATTGTGAAAATGACTGTACATTTTACAGTAAAAATATGCAACACTGTAAATATATACAGCAAGATAAATGGAGCTGTAAATGTAAATATAGTTTTTGGTGTCATTTATTTACTGTAATATGCACAGTATTTTACTGTAGCACAGTTATGCAGTATGTTAATGTATTTTAAAGTTGCATTGTGAAAATGACTACATTTTACAGTAAATTTATGCAACACTGTAAACATGTACAGCAAGATAAATGGAGCTGTAAATATAGTTTTTGGTGTCATTTATTTACTGTAATATGCACAGTATTTTACTGTATGACAGTTATGCAGTATGTTAATGTATTATAAAGTTGCATTGTGAAAATGACTACATTTTACAGTAAATATATGCAACACTGTAAAGATGTACAGCAAGATAAATAGTGCTGTAAATGTAAATACAGTATTTTTGGTGTCATTTATTTACTGTAATATGAACTGTATTTTACTGTAGGGCAGTTATGAAGTATGTTAATGTATTTTAAAGCTGCATTGTGAAAATGTATATTTTACAGCAAATATATGCAACACTGTAAACACATATACAGCAAGATAAATAGCGCTGTAGATGTAATGTAAAATACAGTATTTTTGCTGTAATTGATTTACAATAAGTTACTGGCAAACTGCTGCAGTTTCTGTAGATTCTACAGGAAATTGTTAACAGTGTAGCTAGATAGGCTAGGAAAACTCTAGCAAACATTTATAATTGTTTATTGGTTGAAATGTTACTAGTATACAGTATGAAGCAATCAAATAATTTATCTATAATGTACTTTAATACATTAATATATGAAGATGATTAGTTCTGCATGTTATTTACAAACTCTATGATGATGTTAAATGAGGAGGATCTCATATCTCAGTCAGTGTGTCCCAATGTGTAGTGAACCAAGCTCATCACTGCCCTTACCAGTGCACAAATTCATGTACACGACCTACTGATTAACGACCTCGGAGCTAGGAAGCTGATTGAGACACGCACACATAGAGATTTCCTCGGTCAGACATTTTGTGATTAAATACATAAACACTGAAGAGCTTCTTTGGATTAAAAAACACAACTGCCCAGTGAAAGCAATTCATTTTTCAAGTATATATTTTTAAACAGGTTGTAATACATCAGTAACCTGAAACCAAAAACACCATTATTTGGCATTTGGACAGAATTTAAACATCATTCCATCCTTCATATAAGAGCAGTGGCAGAAAAGTGACCGTGTCCTCATAGACACAGGATACAGTTATCGAGCGCTCTTCCTGAGCTAGATGAACGAGAGAAATGTGCGCTGGAGATTTGAAACTGTAACAATGAGACTCTATTAATCTTTCAGTATGAAAGTCACGGGCCACATCCTCTACTCCTGCCTGCTGCGTTTCATTGACGTCCTCCTACTGAGCGGCACAGCGAGATGATGTAATGCTCAATCTGTCCATAAATATTGCCTGATTGAATTGATCTGGGATGGCGTGATACCGTGTGGGTTTCTGTGCAGCTACGGGGTATTGCGGTGAGTGTGTTACACATGGCCTACAGTAAATTACCCTCTGACAGGTAATCACTACATGCACCACTGTTCCATCTGAGCAGCTGATCACTTTATTTAAATCTCCATGAATTGTGGCATCTATTTAACTCATGGAGATGAGTTCTTAGCGATGGAAAACATGAAAGGTTTGGAGCGAGACAGATGTCTGCATTAGGGGAAGGTGGCAGAGCTATGACCAGGATCATGAGACAGTAGGAGCTGTTTTATATCATGCTAATGTTCTTGTTAAAACTTGATAGTTTTATTTTTCTGCCATGACAGATCATTTTAATTGAATTATCATTAAATCACAACAATAGAAAAAATGCTTTGAAAAGGACTTGACAGTGTGAATATTTTACTCAAATTGAACTAAAAATAGACGTTTGCAAACTGTATTTACTATGTGAATTATGTTTTTCCTTAAAGATTAAGGAAATTAAAGAACAAACTTCTACTACTTATTTTACGAGATCTTAAAGGAATATTTCACCCAAAATTGTAAATTAGCTTCTCATCAGGCTATCGAAGATGTACACGAAGCCACTTGGCTATTTATGTATTGTTATCATGGAATAAATTGTCAACCGTAATAGATATTTTTTGCCAATCATTATAGATATGTTAATAAGTGGGCGTGGCTAACTCACATGCAGACCCCTAGTAAGAGTAGGCCAGCAATCTGAGGGGTTATACCTGTGATTTAGATCAGTGGTTGCCAAAGTGGGGGTCGCGGGACAATGACAGGGGGTCGCGTGATGTTTTCTAAAAGTCAAATCTTATTAAACTATTAGAATTACCATATTTTATCCATAACCCACAGAAGATAAAAATAGTAGTTAATAGTTACATAAAAAAGTAACAGCATGCAAATAAAAAGACATCGATCTTTCAATTTTTAATAGGATTGGTGTGTTTATGTTAGATTAACAACACATCAATGGCATCAGCTGCAGCAGATTTTATAGCACCAGGTTAAACCTTCTTGCAAGTTTACGGCCACGACTGAACATTGAGGATGATCTCTGAGTGACGGTCTCCAAACTTAAACCAAGAATAGACTTGTGCTGAAAACTTTTGCCCACCTGTCTCATTAGGTGAGGTTAGTATTAAATTAAACAAATGAATAAATGACTATATAAATGATAACCTATGGTTGTTAGACTTTTGCACTTTTTTGTGTTGTCAATATGCTCGTGTTTATATAGGCCTATTGTGGTGTGCAACATTTGTATATTTATGATCATGTGGAATGTGGGGGTTGCGAGTCACCGGCATTGTTATTTTGGGGTTCGCAGGCTGAAAAGCTTGGAACCCCTGATTTAAATCAACTGTTTCAAATAGCTGACTTGAACCTGCAATGTGAGTACAGAATAACTCTGTGTACAATATCACTCAGTAAGTTAAATAGTAAGTCACTTGTATAACCAGAGATTCTCTTATTATGGGGGAGATAAAATGTCACCTTCCCTGTGCACTGCCATAGCTACTAGCTATTAGATTTAGCTGTTATTTATTAGTTTGCCATCAATACTTTAGGCTTTGCTATAACTTTGGCTGACTAACAGCCTCCCCTAGTCCTAATGCCCATCTGGTAACGTGATTGATTGACATTGGTGCTGTAAACCAGTATAAAGTAAAATGCACAGATATGTAATAAAATGCTTAGTCTTGTTTAATATTGGTCAAATACATTAAAACTGACTTATTAAGCCGAAGGAAAATGAATGAATGAATGAATTGTGTAACCAGTCAACTTAATTATGTATTAGCTGAACTTTCCTTTTCTTTACAACTTTGCTTCCAAGCTGCCTCCAGCTGGGTCCTAGTGCTTGCCCTTGAGAAATTTATTTAGGGGTTATCATGTTACACTAATAAAAAAAAAGAAAAAAAATTATTTAAAATATAATATAATATATAATATAATATAATAACAAATGAATATATATAAAACGCAAAAATTGGTGAATAAAAACCTGACTAAAACCTGACTCTGTAAATTAACCTGAAACTAAACACTTCTCAATAACATGAACAGAAATGATATTGAAACCAGCTTTGAAAATCCAATATTGTAGGTAACTGTTATTAAAAAAAGTCAAAATAGAATAAAAATAAATAAAAAGTTATTTTAATTTCTGAAGTAATTAGGTTTATTTTTATATAAACTTAATTTTATATAAAATTTATTAATAAAATTAATGTGAACAGGTATTTTGGCACCTGCTCCCACTATTTAGTATTGTTTATGACTTGTGTTCAAATGTCTTCGGCAGTTTTTACTTTATACTGTACTATACTGTTGATGGTTGAATGAGAGCATGTTTTTATCTCTTACATTTTTTTTATTAAGCAGTCAGATTTATTTAAGCTTATACATTTTAAAGTAAGAGTCCTTTCTTGTTTGTGTGTTCCTGCATTATACATCTTTTGGTTAATTGGTACGGTATCAATAAAACACTTGACAAATTTCTACAGTTTGTTTGTCGAAACCGTCACGTCTCTCAGCACTAGTCCAGGTATGTAAATGGTGTGGGCGTGATTGTGCTTTGACAGTCATAAAGAGTGACGGCAGCACCAGCGAATCAATAACGGCCCTCAGCGAGGCCATGACAGACAGATGGCAAATTGAAGTGTAGCGTGGCTGCAAGACAAATCGACACAATCAGATCTGCAGGAGAAGAATGGCTGTTAGAAACAATTGCGCACACACATCCAGTTTCACAGAAGATGGGCCCAAGACAAATAATGTAATTCATTCAGTGGCAGGGAGATAGAAAGCAACACAGGAGCCATGACGAGGAAACTGAGAGAGAAAGTCATTACTGGGGAGAGATGGTGGATGAGATACAGTCAATATTAAAACTATACTTTTACTCGTGCTTGGATCACACTGTCTTCGCGATCTGCCGCCCCACGGTTCCCTCTCACAGTCTGCCCATTAATTTTTTACAGCCAATCTGCCTCCTGGGCCTGTAGTTCTGTCCCTGTGCCTCTAAAATGCATCTGAGCTTTCTCCTGCTACAGTTACAGCTTTGGTTATTGTCACTGTGGGTCCATCTGAACTATGTGTGTCTTGAAGGAAGTGTTCACACTTGACAGGTTTGGTTTGATTAAAGTGAACCAAGAACTCTGAAAGATGGGTCTCAGCACATTTACAAATAAACTCAGGTCAAATATGTATAGAAATATGTATAGAGCGTGGACCAAAGATACAAATTAGAAACAGAACATCAAATCATAAGATGTGGCCATCTAAGGAGCAAAATTCTCAAACAGGCTTGTTTGAGTCCTTTTTCAAGAACTTCTTGGTTTCTCAATGGGCACTTTGATGTCAAAACAACATCAAAAACATCAAAAAATAAATTTTTCTATTGACTACATTGATGTTAAAACCACATTAAAATTGACATCTTGGTCAAAAAATATTGGTGCCAAAAAACATGTCTAAAATCGATGTATACGACTGCCCTGTAATCGAATTTTGATGCGCTTTGTAACACCAATGTTAGATGACAATTTGATGTCATTTTGACATTGTAGAGATACAAAATCCAGTGTAAATTTTGAATTATTTTAGTTGTCAAAATGGCATCAAGATGTCAAATAGATGTCAAGGTTTTGACATCAAGTCAATTTGAATTTCTGACATGCTTTGATGTAAATGTCAATGTGATATTGTTTTGACAAAGAGGTACTCGCTGGTCTGGAGCAATCGATCCAAAAGAACCTAAGTACATAGTAGATTTGTTTTCCAACCGTAATAGACATGTAAATAAGTGGGTATGACAAACTCACGAACAGACCCATAGTAAGAGCAAGCCAACAATCTGAGGTGAACTTATACCTGTGATTTAGATTAACTGTTTTAAATAACTGACCTGAACTTGCAAATTTGAGTACAGAATAACCTGGTGTACAATATCCCTCAGTTGTTGCTCTTACTATGCTCAGACTCCTGATTTTTATCAACTATTTGAATATCAATACTGTCCTGTTCCAACAAACCAATACACATATAATAGATTATAATAGTAATAGTTTCTAACAACCACTATAAAACTAAGAAGAGTACATTTAATTTCCTGCTGACTTTAACTATAAATCCCCCCAAACAGCCTGTGCCATCTGACCAATTAGAGTAGAGTATACTCTTGGGAAGGAGTAAGAGAACAAATCTTTTAATTAACTGTATCAAAGACTGCGAGAAAAGAACTGAAGCGCTATTCAAAGTTGAATGAATGTAAACATATTGTAAGAAGACAAAATTAGGACCCTTAAAATAGCAAAACAAGGGCACTTAATTGATTAAATAGTGTGATATCATTAATGATGGCTTCTCATTAGCCACCCTGTTCTCTGAGATACTGGCGTCTACCGCAACATATCCTTATCGGTTGACTACATCTATATTCACCATGCTTGCATTGTCAATCGGCTTTCTTTGCTATTGATGTCTCCCCTCTCACATCCTCATGGGATAGAAAGTGTCCACTGGAAGCACAGTAGGTCATCCATGTACTTTCAAAGTCCCTTTCAAGGCAAGTCAGTTCACTCGATGGCCATCTTGGGAAAGCTCTCAGCCAGCTATTTTCACAACATGAACTCACTGACAAAAAAACTGCTTCTGCCTACACTTTTGAAAAACTTCAATAACGTATACATACAATTGACTGCAGCTTAGACCTGGAAGCACTAGGAGCAGTAAAACATCAACAACATTGGTGTAATTTCTTGCACAATACTGTGTTGTGACCAATTAGAAATGAATATATTACGTTTTGCATTATATAACCTGCTTTATACGTACATCTTTCAAGACATAAACTTGCGCTGTAGCTCATTTGATGTGGAGCTCCAGGGTACAACTCCCATGAAATGCAAGTGATGATAAAAGAGCTTGTATGTCTTTGATAACAGGGCTCAAAGAAGAAGAAGCACGGTTGCTTCAGCAAATGCGTTTTTAGCGGTTAGGTTAAAGGTAGGGTTTAGTATAGGTAGTTATTTTCAAACATGATAGAGCATTAACCTTTTGGCACCACTCACCAGACATTTCATTTCCGAACTGCCTCCATACACATAACCATCAGTATGAGAAAACACTGCCAGATTCACATTCATCAGTTTCGGCTTAATAGCATTTCTACTTTTCATTGTAATAGCAGTCCTTGAATATGTTGCATTCATTGTTTTGTGATGACAGTATTTAGACAAACTCCTTACTATGAGAACGCAGGCTCTTTCAGAATGGGTTCACATTTGTAGCTTGGTTCTTTTGGATCGATTGTTGATGTGGTTTTGATATCAATTTTGTCAATTTACAATTGTCAAAGGCTGTTAGCCTGCCAAAGTTACAGCAAAGCCTAAAAAATTGAAGGCAAGCTAATAGGTAACAGCTAAAAGCTAATAGCTATAGACCATTTTGAGGGATGTAAACAATAACAATGGTA
This sequence comes from Danio aesculapii, assembly GCF_903798145.1. Lineage (NCBI taxonomy): Eukaryota > Metazoa > Chordata > Actinopteri > Cypriniformes > Danionidae > Danio > Danio aesculapii. Next base: position 31,564,459 of record NC_079450.1, read on the forward strand.
CTAATCTTAGGGGTGATACATAAACTGTAAAAGATATGGACGTAGTATTCATGACGTCACACATGAACGCAAATGAAGCTACAAGTAGACGTGGCCAATCGTCACCATTTTGTTTGCACGTCATCGCACTGACTGGGGGTTACTAAACAAGGGAAAAGAGGTGGAGTGTCAGTGGAGCTACAGAACCTTGCTATCATTTTGCAGGCTTTTCTTTCGGGGAAACGCTTAATACTTCATTACCTGCAACTCGTTTGTGTTCTGACCACATGTGCTTGGTGTCATCAATAAAGTGTTTAGTCTTTTAAAAACACTGTTGTAATACATTGAGCCACCAAGCATTGTTTTTATGATATTTTTCTACAGGAGGAAAATGCCAATTACTTCCAAATACTTATAGTCTGTGCTAGTAAATGCAAGGCTATTTATGAAATCCAGGCAAAACACTGTATGACAGTGTTTCACATTCACGTGTTCTATAGCCTTCAGCTAACCAATCTGTCAGATTCAGTAGTGCATTTAAGTTCTAAAGAAAATTATAAATGTTAAATCATCCTAAATTTAACAAATACATACAATTATACAATTATAGATATGGTGTACAAGTATGTAAGAATTGCACTCACCTGGGAAATAGAGGCAACTTGAATGGTTTGCGAGCACAATTAAGTCCACAGCATGCCATATTATCTGATAATTGTAGGAAATAATCCCAAAAGGCAATTGACTGTGTAAAGCCAGATGAAGCAAAACAAAAGTACAATGTAAATGCTGAGTTCAGCGACTAATCAGCCGGAATCAGCTGAGGTCACATGATTGCAACCAGTGAGACCTAGCTGTCACTCAAGTGACCACGCCCTTAATTATGCTGACTTAATTTAACTTAATAAAAATGAAACGGATGAGTTCACTCTCCTCACAGTTGTCATGAAGGGTAATATTAGCTATATACACCAAAACCATATTTTATACCAGGTTATAAACATGTTTTTCTCAGCTGTAAAATTGGCCAATTTATCATTGCAGTGAGTGAACATCTAGACTTCCTTGAGCCAGCCCCTAAAGGCGAGTCTGTGAATTGCAGTTTTAGTTACTTCCGTATTGGTTCACGAGGGAGAGTGGAATGTTGTCGATTGGGGTGGTATGACGCCGTTCCCTTGCGCACTTACCAGCTGAACGCTTACCTCTGTATAAACGGCTTTCCCGCTGATATCAGTTTCCAGTAGCTAGCCATGTATGTTGGTTGGCTTGAGATGCAAAGAGGAGTTGACCACGACAACGGGGTTTGAGTCCAGCAAAGAACAGTTTCAGAAAGAGGGTAAGATGCAACCAGAAGCCAAAAAATAAAATAAACAAGTAAATAATAGGGTGGGAATGTGGTAAGATCTGAAAATGTGGTAAAAAATCATGCTACCATGAGGACTTTTCTTTTTCTGAATTGCTCGGTTGGGTTTTGGGAAGGTGGTGGCTGAGGCGATTGGTGCTTTTAAAGCATTTTTGGTTGGGTTTAGGGAAGGAGAAGGGTGGATCAGTTGATCTGTCAGTCATTCAGTCAGTCGACAGCGGCCTCTGATGGATTTACATGAGAACAACAGCCATTAATGGCACTCGTGAGAGAAATTTGAAATTGAAAAACAAGCATACACTGTTGCCTCTGGTGGATTTGCAAAAACATATACTGCAAAAAAAACATACCTCCTGGGACGTATTTGGTGCTCTCCATAAATTTATATAGCGGTACATTTTCAGAATGACCCTGGGTTGAATCTGAGGGTTAAAAAATTTAAATATTGAGAAAATCGACTTTAAAGCTGTCCAGATTCCATTCCTAGCTATGCATATTACTAATACAAACATTTTGATAGAGTTAGGGAAAGAAATTCACAAAATGTCTTCATGGATCATGATCTTTATTTAAAATTCTGATAAATTTTTGGCGTATAATGTATTTTTGGACATTCACAAAAATATACCCACAAAGCTTTAGACTGGTTTTGTGATCTTGGCAGTGTTGGCTAAAAGTAATATATTAAGATAATAATATATTATTAACTTTATTATTATTATTACTAATATATTATATATTATAGTAATATATTAAGATAGTATATTAAGATTGTAAAACCTTTAACCCAACACTGACAATGAGTATAAACGTACAGAAAATATCTTTTAAAAGGTCAAAAAGTAAGTCCTTATGGATTTGGGATGCAGCTCATGTTTGTCCCTTCAGCTTGTTTTGGGACAAAAGGTAAGACAAATGAAAACATGTCCATCTCTATCTCCTCCTCCCCTCCCTCTTTCTGTCTCTTTGGCTCTTCTGGGTTTTCTCATCCATCTTTCGCCCTCTCATTCATCGTTGGCCTCTTGTTTATCCACCACGTGTTTCCTGCTATGTTTCTCATTTGTGGAATGAAAGTTGCTGTTTGAATAATCATGTTTGTACTGTTTAATCGTAGTCTCTCTCTCTCTCTTTCACTCTTTTTTTCTGTGATTCAGCCAGAGCTTATCTTTTATAAACACTCCTCTCGTCTCCCTATCTAGCCCTTCAGCACACACACACTTTCACATTTCAGTCCCCTTGTTTGATTTATGTTGACCCCTCAAGCTAATGAAAAATACAGAAAAACAACCATGGCACAACATTAAATCAGCAGACTTCAGCTGTCACGGTGGAACCGGCGCATTTGTTTGACTTCTTGTGTCTCGAACAGTTGATGTTAATGACAAACCTCAAGTGTTTTCCAGCTCCATGGCTATTATATTCATCCCTGTCCGTCATCTTTGTGGAAATTGCATTGACTTTTAAAATACATGTTACTGAGATTTTGATGCGACACGTCCCCCGATGACAATTCAGCCCAACGCTTGGCGTGGATGGTGTGTGTTTTTTATTTTTTTGAGCTGTCATTACCAGGGCAATTCGTCGAGGTTGAGAAATAGCTGACAAATGAACGGTTAGGGGTCAGAGCGCACTCAACTTCACAGCGCAACCACGAGTCCCTTATTCCCCCTCGAGGATGAATCAGACATGCTTTGAATTAAAGCAAAGTAAAGAGGGAGGGATGCGATCTGAAAAGCTTAAAATGAGATCACAACGCTCCCTTCAAGCAGACAGAATTAAATAAAAGAGCAAGAGATTGCGTCATTATATAATCTTGGAAGCCATGCGATGATTATAATGGCTACCAGTGGGATTTTATTTCCCTCAATTTCCCATCAGGCCCTCTCCTGGGTCGTTGCTTGTGTCGACGGCTAACAAACAATCATTTTCTGCAATTAGAAGTCATTTCTGGTGACATAATCTGTATCTGCCTGTTGATGACCTGTTGGGTAGCATGCGTTTGAATAAGGTCATCAGAGTTAAAGGTTTAAAATTATTTTTATAATGGGCTTAAACACCGTTGTGTGGCAACAGTCTGTAAATATAACCAGCTTCTTATGGTAAAAATGTATACATTTTCTTTTTTATAATCACACTTCATAAAAACAGTCTGCAGAAACACTTTGATTGGCATTCTCCCTTTGTGCATGTCATCACAGTGGGAAAACCACGCCCATTAGTGACAATCCCTCATTTGAATTTAAGGCGACAGTCATCAAAATGCCACAATTAGGATCAGAGTAGTTATAAATAGTTATAAAACATTGTTTGTGGGGTATTTTGAGCTTAAACTTCACTTAAACACCCTAGGGACATCAGAGCTTATTTTATATCTAGTAAAAAGGGGCATAATAGGTCCCCTTTAAAGCTTTTAAATAGAATTTCAATTATTATTTCATAAATGTTTAGATCATCATTTTACAACTTGTATCTCAATCTGATTAAATCTATATAATTCTCAATTCTTAAATATTCTTCGATAGATATTAAATCTGATATTTAATTTAATTTAAGAGGTTTCAGTTGGGTGTGCCACATGTATTTGTTTTCAATTAGTTGTATTTATTTTATTATTATTTTTTAAATTTTAGTAAATTTGACCCTTGACTAAAAACCAGTCAATTTTTGTAATATAGATTTATACATCTCCTGGATAAAGAGTAAGTTAGCTAGGTAAGCGTAGGACAATAATAAGGAGATATAAAAATGTTGATATGTTTTTGGAAGGGGTGATGCAGTGGCGCAGTAGGTAGTACAGTCGCCTCACAGCAAGAAGGTTCGAGCCTCGGCTGGGTCAGTTGGTGTGTTTCTGTGTGGAGTTTGCATGTTCTCCCTGCATTCGCGTGGGTTTCCTCCGCATGCTCCAGTTTAAAATGACATGCAGTACAGGTGAATTGGGTAGGTTACATTGTCCATAGTGTATGAGTGTGTATGGATGTTTCCCAGAGATGGGTTGCAGCTGGAAGGGCATCCACTGTGTAAAACGTGCTGGATAAGTTGGCGGTTCATTCTGCTGTGGCGACCCCTGGATTAATAAAGGGACCAAGTCGAAAAGAAAATGAATGAATGAATGAATATTTATGGAAGGAAATGTTCAAAATGTCTTCATGGAACATGATCTTTACTTAATATTCAAATTTTTTTGGCATAAAAGAAAAATCAATCATTTTGACTCCCACAATATATTTTGGCTGTTCCCACAAGCCCAAACTGTTCCCAAACGGTGGACCAGGGTCACTAATGCTTTCCAGCAGTGCTGATTCCAAAGCTATTTTTCTAATTTATTTTTCCCATAACGACTAAAAAAAACATTTATAAGCAATGAACAAAAGTCAAGCAGCTATGAGGAAAAATACAAACTTTACAAACTTTGATCTGAATCAAAAAAGTATACAAAAATCAATAAAAATACAAGGGTACAATTCAAGTGTGCTTAATGGATTAAATTAAGGAAAGAACTACAATCCCATGAAGCACTTATATGATCGATAACAACCTTGGAGCTCACAACAAGTTTTTAAAGCTTTCAGCTTTGCTGTGCAGAAAATAAATAAGAATTGTTTGTCTCTTAAAAAATATTAAATAACAAGTATTAACAGAAGACTAAAATTATGTTTTTAAAGAATTCCATCATTTTAATTAGACTTAAAGTCACATTTTATTTTGTATTTTGTTGTCATTTTTTTATTCAGAATTTACTGTATATGCTCATTAGAGAATTGTACTCAATATACATAGTCAATACATATGTATACTATATATATGGATTGGATGTTTAATGTATTTTCAATTACATGTGTAGACTGCTGTTCTTGTTATTAAAATTCAAGTCTGGTTACATTTCATAATTTGCAATACCTGTGGAGTAGCATGTGAGTATGGATTTACATTAGTCAATCCCACAAGTCGAGTTCATAGATCAAACTGAATCTATCAGCTCGTCGGTCTGTACAGTAAATGTGTTTGTGGGCTAAAGTCTGACTGTGAAGAGTCCTAGTGGGAGTTTACTGGCACGGTCATTTGTGTGTGTGTGTGTGTTTGTTTGTTTGCACTGTATGATGAAATGAAGTTTATACATTTGTAAGCTCTTTGTCCACAGGCACTCATTTTATGTCTGATGCATAATCAAAGCGCGTGTATCTGTGTAGCGTCCCTTTAGGCACAATGCGCACGAGCAAGCCAACGCAATCCACATGATCTAATTACCAAACCTGCGCTCTCGTTTCAATTGAAGTTAACAGTCCTCGGGGTGTACGGTAGCATCACTTACATGTGAACGAGCCCATTAATGAACTGGTTTTCTCGATGTCAAACCATTACCCATAGCTCCATCAGGTGGCATCGAGAAGCGCGCTTGTGTGGGTGCACCTGTGGCTTTGTTTGTGTTCCTTTTGAATCCAGCAAGAAAAGAAATTGAAATCCTCTGCCTTGAATAGATCATTTCGGCTTTCTATAGATAAAAACGGCTTGTTTACCGAACAAATTCGCCATTGAGCGACAGAATCCGCACTCGCTTCGAGAGCATCGCTTGTTGGAGGACTAAAGCTGAGGGCAAATTATCAGGCGCTTCAGTCTGCGCTCTCAGCAGGAGAAGGCCTGTTCTATACACTTTGTACAAAGCACTGCTGGAGGACGTTCAAACGCGTAAGACGTGCGCGCCGCTTCTTCTCTTAATATTTAATGTAAGCGTGCGTTCTGAAAGCCGGCCGTAATTACCACTCCGCTTGGCGCTATAACTCAGTCATCTTTCTGAGTGCCAGTGTTATTTTTAGATTTTATTAATGATAATTTCCTCCGACACAAACAGTGCCCTTTCTCCACCTCATTTCCTCTACTCCTCCTCCTCATTTTTTAGCACTTTTCTTTAAAGATGAGCGGTGACATTATGTTCTTGGCCCCTTTCTCTGAGATTTCAAAGCAGGTTGGGGAAATTGAAAAGAGTAAAGGGATAGTTCACCCAAAAATGAAAATTTACTCCGCGCCTTCACACTTCTTTCACACTCACACGTGTTAAACCAACTGGGAAATGCACCCGGGCACGGCTCGGATAGTCTAGTGTGAGTACATCCTAACTATAAAAATGTAGTTGAAACTGATTAACTAATTAAAATAAGTTAAAGCAACCAACCAACTTTAATTTTTTTACAATGTAGGCTTAGGTCTGTATAAGATTCTGACAATATAATAACATTGGATAAAAATATCATGGTATCATGGTATTGTGATTAAACTGCTCTAAAATATATTCTTTTTAAATGTCTGGATAAAAAAAATACATGTTTTCCCCCACTGAACACAATACATTTTATTTTAAGAAACATTTAAAGTACTTTGGAGTAGTAAACACAATAGCCTAAATAATTGAAATATACAATTGACTTCTACTGACTTCATTAGTTTCAAAAACACAGATTTCTTTACAATTTTAAAAAGCATATTTGGATATCTTTCTTTTCTCTGGATCTAAAGTAAACCACTGCACTGTTCAGGTTTATAGCATGCTTTGATATTGGTGCAGGGGTGTCGCTAGACTCCATTTACTGGGGCACTTGCCCCAGTATAAATCGCCAGTGCCCCAGTAAATGCTTTGAGATACGGCTTACTTTATATGCAAGTGTATTTATTAAGAGTGGTAATCCCAGAATAAAGACGTTATTCTTTATGTGCAACCAAACCAACTCTGCTGAATGCAATGCAGTTTAATCAAAGAACAAACTGAGCATGTTCGCAGATAAAACATACCTGCGCTGCTGCAAGCATCACGCACACCGCTTCTGCTTGGCGCTGACGTGGTATGAAGCAGAAAAGAGGGATGAAGTCAGGGAGGTTAGACTTAATAAACCTAATTCTCGGCCTTGAGTCGGGTCTAAGACAACACACAACAGATAATGCTTTAAACCATCTTTTTTTTGTATTCTATTGAATTGTCTAAAGAATTTCATTCTTATAAAATTAATATTCATGCAAAAGATTTCTTAAATTATCGTAGCATCACTCCAGTTTGGTCTTCAGATTGTTTTCCAGTTACATTTAGGATTAATTTCTGTTATGTATTTAGAATTATAATTGGATAACAACAATAACACTGCTATCTATATATATATATATATATATATATATATATATATATATATATATATATATATATATATATATATATATATATATATATATATATATATATATATATATATATATATATAATTATTTATTTATTTATTTATTTATTTATTTATTTATTTATTTATTTATTTATTTTGTAGGTGCTGTGCCTTAGTAGAGCTTTATGTCTAGCAACGCCCCTGTATTGGTGCATACTGTAAGTGATTTGTTTTAAGCGGTCAGATGTTTCCTGAATCGTGGGCTGACCAGTAGCTTTTGATGTGGAGGATCCTTTTCTGCTGGAGATACTGTTAAACTAAAATATGAAATAATATAGTCATAGAAAAACATTTAAAAAACCTTATAATGTTCCTACGGTATATATATTTAAAAAAAATAGTGGTTTTAAAACCATGTCTTTTCCAAATGATAGTAGACCTTGAAACCGGTTATCGTCTTATATTCACTATTTGTGGTTCCATACCTTAATAATAGATTTAGAAGAAAGCTGAATATCTGTATCCATTGACTTGCATTGTAGAAAAAACAAATACTTTGTAAGTCAATGGTTGCTGGTTTTCATCTTTCTTCAGAATATCCTCTTTTGTGTTGTGAAAAGAAGGAAACTCAAACAGATTTGGAACAAGCAAACGGTGAGTAACTGACAGAATTTTTATTTTCGGCTGAACTATCCCTTTAAACACAAACAGGGGAAGGAGATAAGATGGCAAGTGTGTCTGCGGTCTGTATGTCTGTGACTGCGGTGCGGATATAAACTGAGCGAGTGACTGAACTGCAGCCTCAGAGGAGCATTAGCGATGTGACATTTATGACACGGTGACACTAGATCTCTCTCTGGTCCAGTACAGCACCCTTCACTCCTTATTTCTGTCATCTTCTCTCTTGCTCTCTTTCATTTTAGGAAAGAAAAATCTGAAGTGCATTCTCTTTTCTTTCTCAGTTGTTTCTTCTAGACTGCAATCAAATCAAATGGAGAGCAAATTGAGGCTTGTGTATCTTTAGCTTTTTCTAATTAAAGTTATCTGACAAGTTTCAAAATAGTTTTCACTCTTTGTTATATGGTTTCATTCGGTAATGTATTTACTAACATGCAATTTTCATGAACAATACTTGTACAGCATTTATTAATCATAGTTCAGTATTTACTAATGCATTATTAACATCCAAATTCAAGCTAGTTAGCATTAGCATGTGAGTTAACATGAACTAACAATGAACAACTGTATCTTCATCAAATATCGTAAACAAATACTGTAATAAATGTATTGTTCATTGTTTGATCATGTTACTAAAATAATTAACGAACATTAACTATACAACCTTATTGTAAAGTGTTACCTATAAATTCTGCTAGTTTGAAAACTAGGGTGGTCTTGGTAAAAACTGACATTGCGATATTTTATTTTTCTATGATACATATTGTGAAATTTAGTATACTAATTTCACTTGTGAATAGCACTATTTGGAAATGATTCATAATTTTCATTTACATTAAAACAAATTTCAGAGTGCACCTGCATAAAATATGATAAGCCAATCACAAGCATTGATTAAAACAGTAGAGGAAAAAGTACAAATGAAAACAACTACAACAACAACAACAACAGTGTTTTCTGGGAGTCTAGCAGTATTCAGGTACACAATTCATTTTCTTTTCGGCTTAGTCTTTTTATTCATCCAGGATCGCCACAGCGGAATGAACCGCTAACTTATCCAGCACAGGTTTTACGCAGCGGATCCCCTTCCAGCTGCAACCCATCTCTGGGGAAACATCCATACACACTCATTCACACTCATACACTATGGACAATTTAGCCTAGCCAATTTACCTGTACCACATGTCTTTGGACTGTGGGGGAAACCAGAGCACCCGGAGGAAACCCACGCGAACGCAGGCAGAACATGCAAACTCCACACAGAAACGCCAACTGACCCAGCCAAGACTCAAACCAGCGATCTTTTTTCTGTGAAGTGACAGCACTACCTACTGCGCCACTGCGTCGTCCACAATTTGAATAATAAAATGTCAAATAACAGTGTAGTTTTCATAGTATATGTCCAGAATGACAGATAACAAAAATGCTCTTTTACATAAAAAGCCCCCCACAGTGTTTGCATTGGTAGGATACCATTCACACACAGTGCCACGATTACTGTTGAGCCCTGTAGTCAATCATGTCAATCATTGGAAATGACCTTTAAGCGCTGCATGTTTACTTAATTTGTCTGTGTTTAGTTTGTTGTTTGTCCACGGTTTCCATCAGCCCCTTGTTCAAAAGAATCACAACCACGTGATCACTTATTTTTCTTAATGCACTTTTAAACCGCTGTTCTCGCTGTGACTAATTGTGTTTATATCAAATCAATTGAGATATTGTAGGAAACAAAGATAAAGAAATTGTTGTTGATGCTTAAATGTAACCGGAAGCTCTATTATGTTTTCTATGCTTTAATGACCAATCAGTTAAATTTTTTTTTGCTTGCCTTTCTAGCGTGACTGCAAATACAATAAGAGATAAACAAAGCTCTCTTAGCTACTCAGAGGAAACCAATTGCTTACTATATACTGTATGTATACATTTATTTATACTTCAACCACCTTTTTTCTCCCCCAAATAACATTATTCAATAATATTACGTGGCCTACATCAGTGTTTCCCAGCCCTGTTCCTGGAGGCACACCAACAGAACATATTTTGGATGTCTCCCTTATTTGGGCCATTAACTTCAGGTTTTGGAGTCTGTTGTTATGTTTTGATGAGTTGATTCAGGTGTGTTTGATTAGGAAAAGGTTGAAAAGGTGTACTTTTGGTGTATAAAGGTGTGCCTGTGTGCATATAGTATTATTATTATTACTACTAATACTTTAATTATCTGATCAAAAATGAAGACTAGTATTGCAAAATATTATTATCATGGTGGCTTGAGAAAGCCAACATACTGTTATACTATATAAACAACTTCTTTTTCTTTTTCTTCGACTATTTTAAGAATGCCTCTCCTCCTACACCGTTCATACTACAAACACCTTCAAACCTCCAAACTATACTGAATAAAGTTGCAATATCTTTTTCAACTGATCCGACCTAAGGTTTTCCAAATACTGACCCAGAAACTTCGGAAAAGTCCCATTGAATTAACATTGGACCAAACTTTGTGACCTCAAAACTTTGCGCCAGACTGTCATACAGACTTAAGTTTAGGCTCATTTAACTCAGACTACCAATATTCCAATCACTGATGACATCACTAGCCACATCCTAGCAACTACTTACAGCACCCTAGCAACATTGTAAAAAACAACCATTTACATTTGACATACTAACAACATACCAATTCACATTCACAATATACTAATTCATACTAGAAACATACTGATCCATGCTAGACACATACTAACAAGCATACCAATCAACATACTATTATACCAACCTATACTAAAAACATCCTAACAAACATACTAATTAAACTAGCAACATGCTAATTCATACTATAAACCAGGGGTCACCAAACTTGTTCTTGAAGGGCTGGTGTCCTGCAGATTTTACCTCCAACCCTAATCAAACACACCTGAACAAGCTAATCAATGTCTTACTAGGTATACTTGAAACACCCAGGCAGGTGTGTTGGGGCAAGTTGGAGCTAAACCCTGGAGGGACACCGACCCTCCAGGACCGAGATTGGTGACCCCTGCTATAAACATACTAGCAACATGCTAATTCATACTAACAACATGTTAGTTTAAAATAGCGCTTTTAAATGTTAAAATTAAGCAGAATTTTCTGAATCGTTACTCCAGTTGACAGTGTTCATCAGATATCATTTAAATATGCTGATTTTGTGTTCAGTTTCTTACTATTATCAATGACTAGGTTTACATGGACATCAGTAATCAAATTATTTGCCCTAATCTGAAAAAGACAATCCCTTATCTGGCCCCTAAACTTCAGGTTTCGAGTCTCTTCTTGTGTTCTGATGTTGATTCAGGTGTGTTTGATTAGAAAGAGGTTGAAAATGTGTACTGGGAAACACTGGCCTACATATTCCAAAGTCATCTTTGTTTGGCAGACATTGAGCCTCAACTTACAGCTGAACACTTCAAAACACGCCTCAACTCTTTGTTCGCTCAAAACGAATCTTTACCTGACCCGCTTGTCCTTTTATTCCAGCAACCGCCGCCCATCTGCTTGTTTAGTCTTATTTTGTTGTCTCTCTCCATTCTACAATCTGAAACTTTTGTATCCTCTTCATTCAGCCTCTCATTTTCTCTTCCCAATGCGGCGGAGAGCTCAGGTGGCTTTGGGAACATTATTTGAATAAAGGTTGACCGTGAGAGCCCGGACTGAATGGAAGGAAAAGAAGGGAGATAAAGGGCAGAAATAAATGTGTGTAACTAGAGGAGAGCGAGGACTCCTTTTTATTTCCTCCCCTTCTTTCTTCCTCTTTCTCTCGTTCCTTCTCTCCGGAGACGAGGCTTTAGAACTGTGTGGAAATCAATCACTTTACTCTTTCAGTCTGCTTCCCTTTCTCTTCTTTCATCTTCCTCTCTCTCTCAATTTGTGTGTGTGTGTGTGTGCTTCCATCTTTCTTCTCAGTCCACATCTATGCTCTTTTCAAAGTGTATTTATGAAGTAAGCACGATTAGGCGACAGACTGTGGTGTTATCTGTTTAAATAACAGCGTCGGTAGATTCCTCCTTGTGGGTTTCACCAGTGTGTGGTTAAAAGTTCAGTCATTTAATGGTTGATTTAACCCATCAGTGTGTGTGTAATCCTCTGTTTGATTTAACAGGTTAATTTAACCCGGGCTTTGTTCTACAGAGAGCTCTCTCTGCGTGTTGCCTGAGGGCAGAGTAGTCACTGTCAGACGCTTAGTGGAGAGCATTATACTAAACGTCCTACATGCTTTAGCAGCTGTAGATATGATTTCATGTGAGTTCAGAAATTTGGAGTGGGTACAATTTCGTTTTGTGTCTAAAATGCTCACTGATATTCTTATGCTAACTTATAAGGACTTGAATGGTCTTGCTCAAAAATATTTGTCTGAGCTTTTAATCCCTTACACTCCTGCCTGTGCTTTACGCTCATCTCATGCTGGTCTTTTAACTGCTCAGTCAATGTAGCGAAGATCTTTGGTGGCTAAATTGTGGAATTTAATTTGAATAAATCATTAGTCATTATCAAATTATCATCATAAGTTACTTTTTAGGGTAGCTTTTTTGTGATTGTTTAAAAAATGGGATTTTAAATCAATGTTGTTTTGATTTATAAATGCTTTGTTTTTTGTGTAGTGTTTTATGTATAAAGTTGCAATCAGATTTATTAAACCCCCCTGAATTATTAGCCCCCCTGTTTATTTTCCCCCATTTTTAATTTTTTTTAACACATTTATAAACAATCATTTTAATATCTCATTTCTAATAACTGATTTATTTTTATCTTTGCCATGATGACGGTCAATAATATTTTACTAGATATGTTTAGACACTTCTATACAGCTTAAAGTGGCATTTAAAGGCTTAACTAGCTTAATTAGGGTAACTAGGCATGTTAGAGTAATTAGGCAAGTTATTGTGTAACGATGGTTTGTTCTGTAGTCTATCGAAAAAAATATAGCTTAAAGGGGCTAATAATTTTGACCTTAAAATGGTGTTTAAAAAATTAAAAAACTGCTTTTATTCTAGCTGAAATAAAACAAATAAGACTTTCTCCAGAAGAAAAAATATTATCAGACATACTGTGAAAATTTCCTTGCTCTATTTAACATCATTTGGGAAATATTTAAAAAAGAAAAACAAATTTTTGTTTCATATTTTGTCTTCATGTTTTGAACACATTCATTATTAGGCATGTTGTTATATGCACCATTATCACAGGATGTGGCTCTTAGTGGTGGGAAAAAGCAAGGGAGTCAATTAAATAAAAAAATCCATTATATTTTAGCTCACAATACTGGATTGATAGTCTCATGCTAAGAATCAATATCTTTTATGTGTTTTGAGGAATAAAAGATGAAAGATTTAGGAAATACTGCGGCATGTCACAATTTATAAATATTGTCAAGATTGCTACTTTTAACCAACTCAGTGTGCCTACTATATACACACACCTTTGTATATATTTCTTTTTAAAAGGTCTGTAGTACAATAGCTTTATCAGAGATTGATTTATTGTTTAATAAGTTTGTTATATAGTCCATGCTGAGGAATTTGCTGTGTTGTTTTGCCTTGAACTTTACTATAGTGGTGGTTGTCTTGCATTTCTATTTTAAGCCTTTTAGTCTCTCTCTCTCTCTCCTCTCTCTCTCTCTCTCTCTCTCTCTCTCTCTCTCTCTCTCTCTCTCTCTCTCTCTCTCTCTTTCTCTTTCGAGTCCTTGTTGATGTTGTTTTCTAAATGTGATGTTCTTTGGCATAGTATCATCTTGTCAAGGTCAGAAATTTAATTAGGGGCAATATTTGTCTCCTGAAACTCATTTCCCAGGGGCATTATTTGATCTTTATAAGAGCGTTTTTAAAAATTGCCTCAGTAATTGTATCTGTCTTGTCCTGTTCTGTAAAACATTTCTGTACTGTTTTATAAAACATTTTAAAAGGAAATTATTACTGGGGAAAATAAGTATTGAACATGTCACAATTTTGTCATGTGCTGTTGACTTGAAATTTTCACCCGATGTTGATAACAGCTAAAGAAATCATAATATGCAAAGAAAACAATCTAATTAGGTTACAAATGAAGTTATGTGTAATAAAATAAAAATGACACAGGGAAACAGTATTGAACACATGAAAAAGGGAATTGTAGGAAGTCAGAGAAAGCCCAGACAGCGGCTGAAACCTCTCTGTAGTTATTTTGCAACCCTTTGCCCATGGTCTGTAAAAGAATATTCGCTGCTTCAGTCCAACATCTACATTAGCAGGATGATGAAGATGAAACCAGGGTGGACATTTCAGCAAGACAATGATCCAAAACACAAACAAAGAAAACTCTCAAATGCTGTAGAAAAATCAAGTTGTAAAATGGCCCAGCCAATCACCTGACCTGAATCCAATAGAAAATACAAATTAAAGATCAGATTTTGATAGACGAGACCCACAGAACCATCAAGATTTTTACACTCTGTGGAAGTCTGTGAAAAACTCACACCTGAGCAATTCATATGAGCACATTCTCCATATGAGAGTCATCTTTAAGCTGGCATTACCAAAAAAAGGTCTTTTATATAATAATTAAATATGTTTCAGTACATTCTCCTTGTGACCATCCATTGTTATTACACATAACTCAATTTCCAGATTTTTTGTTTTATTTATTTTTTTTGTTTGTATTATTCGGCTTTTTACCAAAATCTGGTTAAATACCATGTTAACAGCTTCTTTAGAAATATTAATCCCAGGAAAAACATGACGTGTTCAATAGTTATTTTCCCTGCTGTATATGGAGGCACAAATCTTAACAGTCAATTATTGCTCTTTATATTGTATTATCAATTATCATCAAGTATTATTATAGTGTTATTAAAGATCAATCTAGATTGCGTCACAGATTTTTGCATTTGAAAAAAGAGATACATGATAAGTTACCCAGAAAAAAAGACATGTCCGTGTAATTAATCCTACTATTTCAGCAGATTGTTTAGGATGAGAACTTTCACAAGCTGGCAAACTCACCACAACTCTGCCATTTTCAGCTGTGACTAATATAAATTGCCAGCCAGTTTGTAAAATTCCTCTTATATTGCTCTGCACATAGAAAAAAAGCATCTAAAAATAAATCTGACGCGGTGCAGTTGACACATTCCTTTCATTTTTACATTTGACTTGAATTGTGACAGCAGTAATGACCTAATTTAATTTTGCAGGCATGACTTTTCTGCCCCTTATCTTCAATTTGTTTGGTTGAATTATTTTTGCCACATCCCTCCATTAATTTCCCACCCCGCAATCTCTACATCAGTGATGTTCCCCTTCTCTCATTGCTCTTCAACCGTGTGTATCTCTTTCTTCTTTCCTCGTTCTCACGATCTTCTGGTGCTGTTTCTCTCCATACATCATGATATGTCCCAGTTCTGATGGCGGCCCTCGAGGGCCAGTCCCTTAATGAATGTGAGTGCCACATGAATATTTCATGCGCCTTGTTCCTGTTTACTTAATGACAGCTCTAATTCAAAGGCCCATTGATTAAAATTTAATTTTATTTTTTGTTAGATGTTTTCTCATTTGCTCAAGCTGGGCTTTGTTTGTCTGCATAAGCAGCGTCTTTAAAAGAAAACGAGCGAAAGATTTCGAAAAGTGGATACTGTATTTCAACTTTGATGCATGTTTCGTGCTGTGCAAATGTTTGTGTATTAGCTCAGCGATAGTTTATTGTACAGTATTTCGGCTTGTCCTCATTTTTCTGTTGTTTTGTTCTTTGTCTGCTTTCTCTCGCTGTTCCTCTTTTCTCCTGAGACACAGATACACCGCTGCAACAATTTCTTTATCAGAGAGACGGAGAGAGCGAGTGCAGACGCACCTCAGCGTGATTGTTCTGCTTGTTCTCTCTGACACACTCTTCATTTTGCTCCAAGATCTTTCATTCTCCTTTTTGCCTCTTAGAGTCTTGTTTTTTTGCAGTCCCCGTGTTTTTGATTTACTTGGTTTCTTGTGGTCAGCGGCTGGCGGTTGTAACCCCGCTCTTCAGAAGGTTTTGAAGTAGCTATTTGTGCGCCATGCGTGCTTTTTAAAGACAACAGCTGAATCAGATCAGCGGCCCTCTGTGTTCTCCTTCATCTTTGATTTCAGGTCTCTTTTTCCATCTGTACTCCACTGATCTCTGAATCAATTTTTTCCTTCCTCCTCTGATCCCGTCCGTCCCTCTATCATTTACAACATCCGTATTTCTTGCCTTTACATCTTCTACCTGCTGTCGTTCCTTCAGATATTCCCTCATTTCTCACTCCATCCCAGCTACGTGTCCCCTGGTAGCCTCAACATGTAAAAATGAAAGCAAGTGAAGTGTGAGAAAAAAGGAAGACTTCTCCATCTCTCCTCATTTCTTGAATTCTTTTAGTAACTTTTGCCAGAGGACAATTTTGTAGCGGTTCTCATGAAATGTTAAAACAAAGATTTTCAAAGTATTGTCATATTTTGTCAAAGCATTTGTCATTCTGTATGTCTATCAGCTTAGTCTTAGCCTCAGGCTACGTCTATATGATAGCGATGTAGCCAAATCCTGAAAAGTTTTACCCTTGCATTTTAGAAACACGTTTACACAACGTTTTCCAAACAATTTACATTTTCAAAAAGATGAATGCAACATAGGCTCATTCTGAAAACGTCCTCCTATATACATTTCTAGAGATCACAAATTATGTAGCCAGAGGAACGTATGGCTGCATTTCATCTCTAAAACAAAAGCTACGTGTGGTATGACGCTGGTCCTTTTCATGTTAACCAGCTGACCGCTTGCCTCCGGATGGATGGCTTTTGATGATGGGCTTCGGGTCCAGTGAAGAACGGTTCCAGAAAGTGATTAAGACAAAAACAGAGGCCAAAAAAATAAAATAAACAAGTAAATAGCAGGGTAAGAATTGTGGTAAAATCTGAAAGCGTGGTTAAAATCAGGCTACTGCGTAGGAATTTTCTGTATTTCCTTTTAAACACTGTTGGATGGGTTTAAGAAAGGTGGTGGGCGGGACAATCTGTGCTTTTGAAAACACTATTGGTTGGGTTTAGAGAAGGAAATGGTTGGGTCATTCGATCAGTCAGTCAGTCAGTCGACAGTGGCCTCTAGTGGATTTACGTGTGAAGAGCAGGCATTAATGGCACACGCAGGAAAAGTTTGAGATATCAAAAAGCATACACAGCGGCCTCTGGCGGATTTGCGAAAACAAAAACTGCGAACAAACATACCTTCTGGGACATATTTGGCCCTTTTTCTTACAGAAATGTAAATAGTGGTACATTTTCAGAATGAGCCTGGGTTGGATCTGAAACATGTTAGTAAAAACGACCAAAAAAAAACTGTATTACGTATGCTGGGCCAGTGTTTGGTATTGTTCTCATCTTAGTAAACAGTACCTAGTACCTACTAAAGTAATTAGTAATCTGATTACTTTTTACATGATGTAATTATTAGTAATGTAATCAGATTACAGTTTTCCAGTAGTAATCAGTAATTTGTAATCCATCACTTTTTTAAAGTAACTAACCCAACACTGATGTAGAATTTGTTGTGTGCAAGATACATCATTGTGTCCGCTTTATTGGTTGTAATGTTAGTTAAAAACACACTTGAAGCATTAGCAAACACTTGAGCAACAACACTAAAATGTACTCCACCATTGTTGTGTGCTTGGTTTTAATCTACACAACCCTAAACACATACTACATTATGTATGTGCATGATGTCATTGTTTTTAAAGACTCTTGTTTTCAGGTGTTTACATGGATACAAATACACTGACTTTTTTAAAAAATAAAATGTTCGTTTTTAGACACAAAAATGCAGTTGTTGTTAAATGAACAGGCAAAATTTAAAAAAGGTTAAAGTTAATGTGCTGAAAAAGTTGTGTAAACGGCTGCTCAGATTTCATACCTAGACAAATTAAGAGAGGAAAAAAGTGCAAAGGAAACTGTCTGGCCTGCATGTAAAGCAATCAATTACATTTTCTTTGTTCAATGTAATGTTTAAATCAGCGTCCCTACAATAGCAGACCAGCATGCAACCATAAATCATTCATTCAAGAACGTCATCTTCAACTGTCAAGGCTCTATTTTGTGAACTGAAGGTGCTTTTGACAACCCACTGTTCAGAATGTCTTATGCGTAAGTCACAAACAATGAGAAACCCTTCAAAGTCGATATGTGATTGCATGATGTGCCACTTTTTCTAAAAAGTTCACCTGGATAGAAAAGCCATGGAAGAAGAAAGCCATTGTGTTTACAGCTGCGACAACAAGCTCTTATCGGTATCAAATAAACAATACATTTTCAAAAGCATGTAAAGTTCATTGCTGAGACCCTTGACATCTGAAGATGACGTTCTTGAATGAATGATTTATTGGAAGAGATTCTCTCTGCTATTGGTGCGACATCGATTTGACATTTTTTACACCTCGAAACATTACGCAGAACAAACAAACTGTGATTGGATGCTTTGCATGTTGGTCAGACAGGCTGATGAAAGCTAAGATGTTATTTTGAAGATTTGGCTACCGAGACCTCTGTCTGTCTTCTGCAGAGCACAAAGAGGTGACATTTTAATGAATGTTCTGATTGCTGTTTTTTTATGTATTAGTTCTCATGGTGACTGAGGCTTTCAGACTTTCCCTGCTACACTCAGACTGAGGCATTTTGTTTGAGAGTGAATCTCTCAGACACTGATTTGTGAAATGGATCTGCTTGAGTCATCAAATGATGACTCAGAAGAACAACTTGTTCACAAACATAGGCTATGTGTTCAGCGAACAGGCAAAATAGGTGAGCTACTTAAGATTTTTGGAGAATAACAGCCTAAATAGATGGAATACACTACATGACACATTTTAAGACTAGGCATTGCAGAAACATGAGTTTGTTGCTAGGAGATGCATGACCAATAAAACTGTACATTTTTTAAAAAATACTTAATTTGTAAATTAAGTTTGATGCAAAACTACACTAATCCCTAAGTCTGGCTCCGACTTTCAGCAAGTGTTGAAATACAGTGAGTGTGTTTACAGTATGTGCAGGTTCACATAAAGAGAAGGTTAATAAATGAGTCATCATTTAGTCTTTGTTCACTTGTTCCAAACCTTTTGGTTGCAACATAGGCTCATTCTGAAAATGTAGCCCTATTCACCTTATTCTCCGCTTACGAGTGGGCGCAGCCATTTGAATCATTTTGGCTCGAGACTTCCGGTCTCATTCACTTCCATTCACTTCCACTTCATTTTTAGACGTTAAAACAGCTCGTTTTGCTGCTTGGTGTTGCAAATTGATATTTTCTTATTATATTATTCTACTTTGTCTGTATTGTCATGCAAACACTTGTTTGTAGAGTAAGTAGTTTGACCGTTTCCTGACGTTTATTATTCCTAGTCATTTCTCCCATAGGCAGCTGAATCGGATGTTCTAAAACAATCGCAAAAACGAGTGCACTTCCGCATTGAAGAATAAGGTCAATATACATTTCTGGAGATCGCAAACTATGTAGCCAGAAGTACATATGGCTGCATTTCATCTTTAAAATGAACGCTACAGTGCGGTATGACGCTGTTTCTTTTTGCGCTTACCAGCTGACTGCTTACCTCCATATGGACAGCTTTCTTGTTGTTACCAGTTTGTCCGGTAGCTTGACACGTATGTAGGTGTACTTGAGACACAGAGATGAGTTGACCATGATGACAGGGCTTGAGTCTGGTGAAGAACGGTTCCAGAAAGCCTGTAAGACAAAAACAGAAACCAAAAATATAAGACAAACAAGTAAATAACAGGGTATTTATGTGGTCAAATCTGAAAACGTGGTAAAAATCAGGGAGCTTTTCTTTTTTTGGATTGCTTTTTAAAACACTGTCGGTTGGGTTTAGGGAATTAGTTGGATGGGTCAATTGGTGCTTTTGAAAACACTATTGGTTGGGTTTAGGGAAGGAAGGAGGGTGGGTCAGTTGATCGGTCAGTCGACAACGGCCATTTTTGCAAGAAAAGCAGGCGCTAATGGCACTCACTAGGGGTGCCCAAACATTTCTTGTGACGGGCCAAAAACCAAACCTTTTCTTATGATAGGCCACAATATTCTAAAATGTATTACATTAAAGTTACAATGAATAATTTCCAAATTTATTTACTAATATTTTAAAATAACTACAAAATATTGCTCTAAAGCAGTATATTAAATTATAATGAACTTAATACAGTAAAAACATAACCTCATTACTGACACAATGGAGTTCAATGCTGAATAAACTAAGCTGCACCTGCCTTTGCCTTGATTTGCTCGCCGATGTCTTGTGCAATGCATTGCCCTCTATTCGTCGAGTGAAACACTTCCAAATCCAACAGTCAACTTTATGAGTGCAGTAAACTCAAAATTTACAGAAAGTTAATTCTACTCATTTGAAAAGAGTTTTGAACTCAGTGTTAAAGGTAAGGAGTCAATTAAATACCTCATTAGTTCAATGGATTAAGTTCGAAGTACTTGTTAGGATTAGTTTTCGAACTTAAATGGTTTGTTGCAATCGGTTTCCTCAGTTACGAGTTACCTTTTAACTTTTTGGGGTTTACAGTACAGTATTTACATTTTAAAATATCAGATTCATTCACAAAGCAAAATAAATTACGAAAACAAACAAAGAAAATGCTACATTAAATTTCAGTCTAAATGACAGTCTTTGTCAAAGATAATCACGTATTCTACCTCTCTTCTCAAATGGGATTGTGAACGAAATCAAAGGTTAGCATGGGCCAACTTTGGCCCACAGGCCCTAGTTTGGGCATCTCTGCACTAGAGAATTTTGAGAAATCTCAAAAAGCATACACAGTGGCCTCTGGTGGATTTGCAAAAAACAAATACTGCAAAAAAATTTACCTCCTGGGACGTATTTGGTGCTCCCCAGAAATGTATATAGCGGTAAGTTGTCAGAATGAGTCTGGGTTGTTTTTTCAATTGAACACAAAGGAAGACCATTTGAAGAAAGCTGTAACCTGTAACCATTGGTTGTCAGATTTCTTCAAAATGCCTTCTTTCAGGTTCAACTGAAGAAAGAAACACGTAAAGGTTTGGAAACATTTGAGGGTGAGGAAGGAGTGTGTAAATATTCAATTTTGGGTGAAGTAACTATCACTTTAAGCTGATAATGCTTAATAAGCCTATTTTAATGTCATGTAAATGGATTACCTGAAGTTCAAAAACAGCTTAAAATCCTATCGGAAGAGGTAACTCAACTCTCCAATTTTGTGTTTATCGGAATTCTAGCAAAAACAGCTAGAATTCATGTGCGCATGTCTGATTATGCTCGCATGGCTCACATCACAAATGGAAATTTTACCCATGAATTTCATCAAGATTACTCACTCCCACCAGTCCTTACTGTGGACACACATCCAGCTTGAGTGGGCACTTCTAGACAGGTGAGGCAGTAGTATTTTTCATACACTCAATACACACACACACAAAAAAAAACAGTGTCCAAATCATACAGGACACTTTTTGAACTCCATTTGAAGTCTGCAAGCTCTAATATTACAATTGCAAGGAAATGATGGCAAAATTCTTCCCACTGTGTTCTGCAGAAGAAAGTTAGTTCAAACGGCACAAGGGTGAGCAAATGATGACAGAAATTTCAATTTCCGCTGAATTATTCCTTTAAGGGTGTGCGAGAGCAAGTGATTTGAAGACTTGTCAGGCAGTCTTTTGCCATGGAGAGGAACGGACAGAGAGCAGAGAGATGAGAGGGTGTCAGGCTCACTTCACTCAAAAGCAATTGATGGTCGTTTACTTACTAACAACCTCAATGAAGCATTCGCTGTCCCTCGCTTCCTCTCTTATTTCTTTCAATTTCTGTCCATCCATCCGCTCACTCCATCCCTCAGGATGGAAAGTTTGTCCTCTCGATATTTGAGCATCTCTCCATCTCTCTCTCTCCCCTGCTGAATTTATTTGCCTTCACGTCGTATCGTCTCTAAATTGAATTCTTTTCTTTTGGCCCATCCTATCTCCGCCTGCAACTCTTTGAAGTGTTTTTATGCTGTCACTGCTTTTCCTTTAGAATATGTCATGAATGAAAGTACCATAAAAGTGATGGTGTGTGTGTGTGAGTGAATGTGTGTGTGTGAGTGATAACAGTCTGCACACCCATTTACATGAAGCGGTTCTGAAGTTCAGAGAACTTTGAAGCCCCAGACTAGCTTCAGAGCACTACTTGCACTCACAATCAACCCCCTCACCGTGTGTGTGTCGTAGGAGAGCTGGTAATACTGGGGTATGTGAGCCCATGCTGCGTTAGTGTCTCACTGGTGAACAGTTTGTTGCCAAGCAACTCCGCTGTGTACTGCCTTGAGTATATCGCTAGCTGCTGTATAAATGCTGCTGAATTGACCAGCTTATACTAATCTCAGCCCACTTACCGATTAAGCATGATGAAATGGTGAGCTCTTATTGGAGTGTGTTGTGGTACACATTTTCTGAGAGTCTGTGTTCATGTTTTTCATGTGTCTACAAAGACATCAAACCAAAGAGCCTTTCAAAAAAAGCACTTTTGGTGTGTTTCCAGTTTTATTTGCAAACCAGAGTTGATTTGATACAGTGTGAACTCTTTTGCACATCTTTGAACCATTCTTGGGTCCAGCTATAAAGGAGAATCTGTGGGATGGCTCATGTGAACTTCAGTGTGGTTCTCTTTTATTGTTAAAGCAATCCTACTAAATCAAGGAAGTTAGCCGGCATTGATGTCATCTGTGTCCGCTTGCGTGTGTATATCTGTGTATGCTCTCTTGCCTTAGCTTTAAGTGAGAAGGAATCAATGCAAGCACAAAGATCATTTCTCCTTGGCTGCACAGAAACTGACTTTGGCGGACAGTTTGGATGATCTTTGGATTGTTTTTAGTATTTTTGTGTCAAACAGAGGCTTTTTTGTGTTCATTCCCTAGAATCAAACCTAAAAGTTCTGAAAAGAACAAATGCAATTTGAGCTGTTCTATCTGTTTTGGCACCTTCTTCTTTTAGTCATTACTTGGCAACATGAGTACATGGCTTTTGTTTGATGATGCAGGCTTTCTGTAGTTGTTTTGGGGTAGAACAATGTTTTGGGGTAGAAAGATCCCAGCAAGCATTTTTTTGTTGTTTTTAAAAGATGACTAACAGATGTCCAATAGACGTCTAAAGATAGTCGTCTTGGCTAAAACAAGGCTAAATTTGGGCTGTCAGTGAAAATCTAATAGATGTCTAAGAATAGGCCAAAACTAGACTAGTCATCAAATAAACAGAAATGAATGACTACACATATAAAGTCTGTCTAATCTGTCTATTTGATGACAAGTCTAGTTTTGAGCTATTCTTAGATGTCTATTCGATTTTCACTGACAGACCAAGTTTAGCCTTGTTTTAGCCAAGCTGTCTGCGTTTAGATGTCGTTTAGATGTCTATTAAACACAAATTGTTTGCTGGGATGGTGGGTCTGGTTTGTATCAGGAAGTTTTAAATCACCCTAAGTAACCGTAAACATGTACTGTGGATACTGAATATCCAAGTTTCCATTATGTTATTATCATAATCAGTGAAAAAAGTTTTACAAACCAATTTCAAGAGGAGCATGTGATATGATTGATCGCAGCTGGCCTCTCATCCATAATCAGCAATAATTTAATCAGATTGATTCAAGCTTACAATTAATAGACCGATTTCACCCTACTACCTTGGCTACGTTTTGGAAGAATCCCCCCTTCCACCCCATCTCCTCCTTTTCCTTCCTTTACCAGTGGCAGCTCTCGAGACCTACCTGATCTTGGACCCCTTATATGCTTATTGACCAGGCGAGAGCCCTTGGCTCAATTATCTCCGAGCTCAGGGTTCTTTCTCTGGACTGCATTGCCAAATCTTCTAATGGCGTTGAGCAAGTGAACTCTGATCTAAGTGAACTCTTGCACTGTTCTTCGTCAGTTTTTTATTTTACAGGTAAAATGCGGTCATTTTAATAGAGCATTTTGCTCATTTTTTTATGAGACGTCAAGCTCTGTTCAAGCGTTGGGAAACCAGTTTGGCTTAAAGGTAACTTGAAGCCAGTAAGGCGGTGAACTACTGTTAAATAAATAGTTTTATTTGAGAAGCCGACTAAGTAAACAATCTAACCTTTAATAGAACTATCGGTTGCTGAATACTTGACATGACTCAAATACCTGCTTTGTTAGTATCAGATTTGGCCTGCCTGCATGTTGATTCTGGCTGCCTTTAGGTGACTTGGTGCACAACTGCTAAGGTCCTGACACAACAAGCAGATGGTTGGGGTTCGGCCAATGTCAGGCTGTCATTGAATGCTGGTCAGCTTAGTTTTTGCAGTGTGTTCTGCACCGTCGGTACTAGACTGACCCAGTCGGGGGCTTTTTGGGCAATTGAGCATGTTAAGCCCCATCAGTGAGAGAGACAGCTCTGACTGACTTTTCAGTTAGGCATACAGACCTACTGTATGCTTGAGATTGAAAGTGATCAAAGAATTTAAGATGACACTAACAAAAACCTTTCTAAAGTCCTTTTACCTGGGAATTTGAATGTGCCATCTGGAATGAAGGAAGTGATTACGATTATTATGCAAACACTGCTTTGTTTACTACAAAAATCAGTCCAAGGCACTCGAAAAATGTGGAAAAATATTAAAAAGACTTTATTGACATGGCTATTCCTTAAAAGGAATTCCTTTTCCATCTTTTAAGGAATAGCCATGTCAATAAAGGCTTTTAAATATTTTTACACATTTTTGAGTGCCATGGACTGATTTTTGCTGTTATTTCTGATGAATCCCTTACCTAAAGAGCACAGACACCTTATTTAAACTACCCCTGAGCACTTTTTTTTGATACTGCTTTGTTTACTGTTTGTGTATCTGCAGTTCTAGGTTTTTCAAATGATAGATTCAGATGATCGATGACATACAGTTATTTTATATGAGTTCACTATTCAGCAAGTCTCTCATCCTGCATGGTCAACTTCAGACAGATCAATAGAATGGCTTGTTCGACTACTTACACCTCACAGAGTTTAAAAATGATGAGGGACTCATAAGTCATAACTCATAAGACTCATAAGATCAATGATTTCCATTCGACTTGTCCCGATGGGGGGAAAAAAAATCGCACAATTTATGCCCATGTGGAAAGTGCAACATGTACCATTTTGTCTCTGTATTTGCATGTACTTGCGATTGTGCCTAATTTCAAAATAATTATTTTGAGTGAGCAAAAAATCTTGTAAATTGTACTGAAACTGTACTAAACAATAACACTTTGAGGAAACGAGGCATAAAGGATCTGGGGTCTGTTCTTCGTACGTGGATTACTTAATTAGCTGGATTTGGTTATTGACGATTTGATACGATCCAGGACTGTTTCATTCTTCAAAAC
This sequence comes from Danio aesculapii, assembly GCF_903798145.1. Lineage (NCBI taxonomy): Eukaryota > Metazoa > Chordata > Actinopteri > Cypriniformes > Danionidae > Danio > Danio aesculapii. The sequence continues at coordinate 31,590,030 of NC_079450.1, forward strand.
TGATCCGAGAGTTGTTGTCATAGAAACAGTTCTGGTAGCTCAAACCTGCTCGGGAGCAGGTTTATTTCATATAAACAGGATTAGATCGGCTCATTTCAAGCAAAGGTAATACCGAAAGTATGTACTGAATGCTCATATTTTCTTACAGTAGTAACCTATAGAATATATACACTTGGTAAAATAGTAAAATAGTTTTTAAAAAAGTTTATAAATGCACATTTATAATTCATAATAATTAATATTATTAAATATTAAATAATTAATAATATTTATGTATATATACAAACGTATATATACAAATATTAAAACGGTGTTCTTCCCATGAGGATCAAAGCGAACATTTATTAATATGGACTTTTTTGATACAAACGCATACTATTTTAAGGTACCGACCTAGTTTTAGTACAAGTTGTGTATAAAAATAGACACAATATTCGAATAAACTAAATAAATTGCTAAATACTCTTGATGCATGAAAGTGTAAAGCATGCCGCCCACAACAAATGTGGAAAGTTAATGTGTCTCATATTTAACAAACCATTTACTACAAATTTTATATATTTTTTATGAAAATGGATTGAATATTAATCAGATGATGTCATTACGCTGCTGTGCCATCAGCCAATCGTTGCATTGCTGATCATGATTTCGAGGATCGATAGATCAGTCCTTCACAACACATGCAGTGATCTCAGATCAGTTCATCCAGATGTTTTAATCTGATTCACGAACTTGTTAGAAGAACCAAATTAGCCAGAGATCAGTTATCAACATTAAAAGATCCTGGATCATCTTATATCAAATCATCTTAGATCATTTAAGCTAGGAGAACGGACCCCAGGAGAACAACACCTAAAACAACAACACTAGCCATATTAATACACTGAAGAGTTAGTTAGCAGAGCTAGTACAGATGTATCCGCACCTGTACGATTACTTGTGGAGACATTTTAAAGACTCAGAGGAGGTCACACACTGGACGAGATGCCCGTTCCTTGTCTTTTCTATTTCTGTGACAAAATAGAAAACAATGCAGATGTGATGCACCCCGGTGGCGCTTCTCTCAGCCACCATTGTTTTGTTTAGGGGTACATGCAAGCAGCATGACATATTTACAACCCTGCCTACTGCAGCGTGGGGGTGTTGGAGTGTTGAAAAACAATATATTACCACTCAGCCTTATCAAACTTCTTTTTGACCTCAAATGAAGAGGGAAAAATAATTTAGTTTGAAGTATACTGGGCCCTTTTATGTCACTGGGGCTGCAAACAGATTGAACGAAAATAGGATTTTGCATGAATTCATTAGTCACTAAACAATAACAAAAAAGCACCATTTCAATTTACTATTCGATTCTGTTGAACTAGTTTTCAGCTGGGCTTATTGTTAGGTTAAATTATTAATTTCAGTTCAGATTATTTCAGTTATACTGTCCGTTTTTCGTACACAATAGACATTTTGTCCTAATGCTGTGCTTTTGTATTTCAGGCTGATTCAAGCCTTTGACTCATCCTTTTGAACTATTCATTAAAAGAACTGGCTCATAATAGTTGTGCAACACTAGTCATTGTTGTTTGTCAGTGTATTTGAGGACAACTTGATAGTAAGACATTTCTTTCCATTATTTGCGCTACACTGTGCTTTTGTGCCTCACATTCAGTACAGACTGCAAACTCACATTCATAACTCTCCGCACCAACTATTCACAAGCACTAAGACTATAAATCATTGCAAACAAACATCTATGTATTTTTTATTGTGTGTACAACTGACTACATAATTAATTGCAGTGATAATGTCCAGCAGCCCACGTAGGAATGCTTTTTTATCCATGAGTGATGAACACAACTAGAAGCTTCACAGGAGACAGAAAAAAGCCTTTTTTTTGGCCCTTGTCAGCATGAGTCCCTTCAGGGCAGTTGTTTGAGGATTGGTTCTGACACACCAACGTTCAAACACACAACCACATACACACAAACACGGTGTCGGTCAGTTAGACTTCAATCCCTTTGATCCTCACAGACACCTCACACACAAACCAGAAGGAAGGCTGATGTTTCTATAAAAAGATTTCCTCCTCCAAGAGACTGAAGGAGAGAGAGGGATGGAAAGACTGAAGATGTAATTGGGCTTGTTGCTGGCTGCTGGTGGTGCAGGATCATATAAAGCTGAAATCCAGGTCCATTAGAGCTCGGTTTAAGCTTCTTAATCCAGCCCGTTCCAGCACTGCTCATCTATTAGCACTGCAAGCATCATAATTACAGCTGCTCACTGGGCCTGTATATGTGGATGTGTGGACAGTCTCTCTCTCTCTCACATGCTCTTTCTCCAACATTCTCTGTCCTTTAGAGACTGAAAATGCTGAAACCATTCATACACAAAGTGTAAAATAGTCAGTCAGGGGTGCGTTTCCCAAAAAAACCACATAACTCGTGGCTGAACTATCATAGTACGATGCATAGTTTGGGAAAAGAATGATGTAGTGACGAGTGTTTCTCAAAAACGTAGTTTTTCTGTTGCAGATCCATCGTTTGAACCTCATTAGTTATACGTAAAACGTCCTTAATGATGCTCTAAACGGGGTGGAGTAACAACATCTTTAGAGAAAAAGCCCATAATTTCATTTGTGCAAATTAGATCGTTTTATACACACATGCCTTTAAAAAAACAATATTAGTTTTGGTAAAAACATGCACTTATTTCCTTTACAAATATTATTGAGAGTATTCCATATGAAATCACTTCGCTAACACGTATTCTAATCTCATATATAAATCATATAAATCATTAATGGTTGTAGGCCTAATTGACAGTAGGCTATTTATTAAGAAATGGGAAAAAATCCTACATAATAATAATAATAATAATAATAATAATAATAATAATAATAATAATAATAATAGGCGACGCAGTGGCGCAGTAGGTAGTGCTGTCTCCTCACAGCAAGAAGGTCGCTAGTTCAATCCAATGCTGGGTCAGTTGGCTAATTTGTCCGTAGTGTATGAGTGTGAGTAAGTATGTATGGATGTTTCCCAGAGATGGGTTGTGGCTGGAAGGGCATCCGCTGCGTAAAACATTTGCTGGATAAGTTGGCAGTTCATTCCACTGTGGCAACCCCGGATTAATAAAGGGACTAAGCCGAAAAGAAAATGAATGAATAATAATAATAATAATAATAATAAAAATATAATAATAATAATAATAATAATAATAATAATAATAATAATAATAATAAGTAGGATATTGTTTATAATTTTTTTAAATCATTTTTTATCTACTTTTACAATTTGACATATTCAAACCACTGCAGAAATGTTCTAACCAACAGGGCCATGTCATATACAGTACAGCTACTTAATAAATAACCTACTATAAATTAAAAGCATTAACATTTGCTATGTTTTTTGTTTTTACAAGCTTTAGAGACGTAATGTAAATTCCGCTTTTAAATAATAGCTTACCCTATAGTTTTCGTCATGAGCCATGGCTGTGTTCAAAATGGCATACATATTTTCAAAGTGCACTACGAAGGGAACGCAGTTGTCAATATGAACATTGCTTAAACTGAACTGTAAAAATACATTGAAAGCAAATTACACCTAAGAGAGATGACTTTAATGTTTTGTTTTATTTAAATCATTCCAAGTTTAAATGTTGGAACGTTGTAAATGAATAGGGCATGGGGGGTAATGGGAATAGAACACAACCAGGAACTATACTTCTAACTACAGCTCTAGAGGTGTAGTTGCAAGCGCACAAGTTTGCGAATGTTCGTTGGAACAATGGATTTGGGAAACGCCAAATCAACGAACTGTTTGGAATGACAAAACTTGTGAGCTTAGTTGGCTAACGATGGTTTTCGGAAACGCAACCAAGTATAGCATCTTTCATGATTACAGCATGTGCCAAACATTTCTTGGCATTGTGAAATATGTACAGTACGTAGCATATTAAAACCTTAAAAAAATTGGCTCGGAGGACTGCTCTTGGCAAAAAGAAAAATATTTACTTAATTTTAAGCCATTATTCATAGTTTTATTATGACATAATAATATAAAATAGTATAATATTATTATATAATTAGTATTGTGTGTGTGTATATATATATATATATATATATATATATATATATATATATATATATATATATATATTAACCTAGTTAAGCCTTTAAATGTCACTTTAAGCTGTATAGAAGTGTCTTGAAAAATATGTAGTCAAATATTATTTACTGTCATCATTGCAAAGATAAAATAAATCAGTAAAAAGATTCAAAATAACTGATATAAATGTCATATTTTCAGCATCTTTGCATCTGTCTTCTGGATCACACAGTCCTATAGAAATAATTGTAATATACTTTTGTATGTGTGTGTGGAAATCATGCAAAAAGTTTCCAGCATTCTTTGATGACTACAAAGTTCAAAAGAACAGCATTTTAACATTTGTTATAACAATATAAAGTTGTTTACTGGCAATTTAGATCAATTGAATGCATCCTTTGATCTGTTTAATGCATTCTTGCTGAAGAAAAAAAATGACTGAATGTCAACTTTTGAACCGTAGTCTTGTGTTATATTATTACCTTGTATATTTTTATGTATTTTTGTGTACAGTATATGAGTCAGCCTAATATACACTGAATATTTTCAATAATTAAGATTATATTTTAATAATTAAAAGGGGAATCCTTATACATGGACGACTTGGGCATTAAGAATGTTGAAAATTCCACTATTAAATTATTAATTTAGAAAATATTTAGGGCAACCATGGTAAAATCAGAACCTTGTAGGAAGTTCCTGAAGCAGTAAGTTTGCTGAACTAAACACTACCTGACAAAAGTCTTCTTGTCAATCCCAGGTGTAAGAGCAACAAATAATAACTTGACTTCTAGTTGATCATTTGGAAAAGTGGCAGAAGGTAGATTATTCCGATGAATCATCTGTTGAACTGCATTCCAATCATCCCAAATACTGCAGAAGACCTATTGGAACCCACATGGACTCACCCATACATTCAGTATGGGGGCAAGCAAGAGATCTGCAGAGTGAATGGCAACATCAACATCCTGAGGTATCAAGACATTTGTGCTGCCCATAACATTTCAAACCACAGGAAAGGGCAAATTAGTCAGCAGGATAGCACTCCTTCTCGTTCTTCAGCCTCCACATCAAAGTTCCTGAAAGCAAAGAAGGTCAAGGTGCTCAAGGATTGGCCAGACCAGTCACCAGACACGAACATTATTGAGCATGTCTGGGGTAAGATGGAGGCATTGAAGATGAATCCAAAAAATCTTGATAAACTCTGGGAGTCCTGCAAGAACGCTTTCTTTGCCAATCCAGATGACTTTATTAATAAGTTATTTGAGTCATTGCAGAGATGTATGGATGCAGTCCTCCAAGCTCATGGAGTTATACACAATATTAATTCTTTTTCCACTGCACCGTGAGTTTATATTCTATACCGTACATTATTTCTGTTAAGTGACAAGACTTTTGTCTAAGCAAAGTCACACCTTACTTTCCTAAATCATTAAAAATCAAAGCATGATCATATTTTATTTTGGTAAAATAAGCGTAATCTAGAGGCCTTTGCCTTTCAGATAAGCCACTTCTGATACCAAATGATCAACTACTAATCAAGTTATTATTTGCTGTTCTTAAAACTTGGATAGGCAACAAGACTTTTGTCAGGTAGTGTATATGCCCAAAATATTTTTACATGTTGGAACTGTATTTGAGCTCTTTGGCAGTTATAGGAAATCGATGTTCATTCTTTTCCATATAGCAAAAGTAATATTTCTGTGACGCTAAAGCTCAAACCTCCCAGCTCTTTGATAAAGACTGCAGTAATAATAGAAGTTTTTACATTAGAAACACATTATCTCTCCACGCCAAGGCCATGAGGATATTTAGAATGATGAGTCGCTCGCACCTGCAGTAACTCATTTCTTTTTGGCACCGCACAAATTACAAAAGCAGATTTGGCCCCTGCGGCTCAAAAACACTAAATATCGATGTGCTCTCGCTGCTGAACCTCTTTGCAGTCTGTTAAATAGGCAAGCAGACACGCGATTCAATGTGCTGATTTGTCCTCTACACCTCGCTGGAGCACTTTCCGAAAACGCGTCTGGTAGGGCTGAATCCTACAGCTGCTCTGGATTAAACGTGCATTTAGGAGATAGAGATTGACGCCTGTGATGGCACGATACACCAGAGCGGTGGTCTCCTCGGCGCTAAGGCCCACCCAGCCCGTCTACAGATGGGATAACTGGTTTGGATGGCGACGCTTGCCGAGGAGGTCTCTCTTTGATCTGCTTCCCCGGGCTTTTGATTTCAGGCCAGGCGAGTCTGAACTACCTGGCACCAGCATCAGCGTTGAGATCTCTCGGATATTTTGTTCCGCCGCTGTTATCGGCGTTTAATTTTTTTCTGTAAGTAACCACCTGTGTTGTAGTAAACAAAGCGATTATAATGATGGCAGGCCGTGAAACAATTGCCTTCAAATGAGCCTTTTCTTGTCTTTAACTACACTTCTGCCTCAATATTATGAGAATGAGTTTGAAATCCATCCAGAGAATGTTCTATCGTGATAATCTGAGTGGAGAGAGATATGGAAAAGGCAGTGTGGAAAAGCGCTCTCAATATCAGCAGATGTACTGGCACAGGATGGTTGAAACCTTAGAGTATGAACTCATTTTATGATTTAACATGCTGTTTAGGAGTTGATTTAATGCAATCTTGAGTCCACAGTAGACTAGATCCTTTCAGCAGAGCCTAGTTTAAAAAGTGAAGTTATTACCTCATTAAACTGCTAGAAAAACAAAGCTTGACTGAACTGGAACATAAATGGAATACGCTTGTTGAAATGATAACAATTACTGTGAGTCAAAACATTAAAATAGGCTGGACTGTCTGATCTAGGCTTTTCAGTTATATTCCGTCTTTTAAATAGTATTTACAGGCCACATTTACTCTGGAACAGCTTGCTTGCTTGGCCCGAACAGTCTATAGTTAGGTTAATTGACTAAAGTACCTGATGGAAATGTGGATTCGCATTATTATGATTACAACATATTCATTACTCGAGTCTTTTTTTCATATACCTGTAAATGCAGTGGGTGTACTTGGTTTTCTTGTGTCTTGATCATAGACTGTAAAAGATATAGACATAGTGGCCGTGACGTCACCTAAAGGTTTCTGAAGAACGCAAAAGAAGCCACAAGTGGACCAGGGGGGTGTGGGGGGGCAAGTCGGAGCACTCACTCTGGTCCCCTGGGCTCTGCGATTGGTGGGGAAATTCTAAATTGAACCAAAACTAACCATTACAATTGGCTTAAGATTGGCAATCAAATTTGCCTGGCGCTGCAGGGACATTGCAACCTGCAGAACCTTGGAATTTTTAAAAAAGTAGGCGTGGCCAATCATCGCCATTTTGTTAGTGCATCATCGCACCGACTGGGGGATTCCAAAAAAGGGCAAAGAGGCAGAGCTACAGACGCCTGCTAGCATTTTGCTTTGAAAGGCTTTTCTTTGGGAGAAACGCTTAATACTTCATGACCTGCGACTGGTTTGTGTTTTGATCACATGTGCTTGGTTTTACACTATATCAAGTGTTTAGACATTTAAAAACACTGTTGTAATACATTGACTTACTAAAAATGTTCTTAGGATGTTTTTCTACAGGAGGAAAGCACAAATTACTTCCAAAACACTTCAAATATAGTCTGTGTTAGTAAATGCAAGGCTATTTATGAAATCCAGACATAACACTGTATGACAACATTTCAGATGACTGTTTTATAGCCTACAGCTAATTAATCTGTCAGATTCTGGAGTGTTCTCAAGTTCTAAAGTAAAATATAAATGATCTTAAATAAAACAAATACATTTATAGAGATGGCATAAGTATATAATTTCACTCACCTGAGAAATGGAGGCCACATGAATGATTTGTGAACACAATTAAGTGCACACAGCATGCCATATTATCTGATAATTGTAAGAAATAATTCCAAAAGACAGCTGACTGTGTAAAGCCACATAAAAAAAAAAAAAAAAATTGTATATGCTGAGTTCAGCGGCTAATCATCCGGAATCAGCTGAGGTGAAGTGATGACGACAAGCGAGACCTAGCTGTCACTCAAGTGGCCACACTCTTAATTATGCAGACTTAATATAAATGAATGATGAATTATTTTCAAAAAATCACCCCCTCACAGTTGTCATGAAGGGTAATTATAGCTATATGAACCAAAATCGTTCTTTGTACCAGGTTGTAAACACCTTTTTTGTTTTCCATTTTAACAGTGGGCTCAATAGAAATTTGCTCTATTATGGAGCCAGGACTAGCGGAATTTAGGTGAATTGCAGTATTAGTTACTTCCGTATTTGCTTCAGGAGGGAGAGCAGGAGGTTGCCGCTTGGTCTTGATCAGCTGATTTACTGATGTCTTGTTTGCACAATTAGATTGATGTCTGTCTCTATTCTGACTCTATTACAATTGTTTAGTACTCATCAACAGTGTTGGGGTAATGCATTACAAGTAATGCGAGTTACATAATAATATTACTTTTCTAAGTAACGAGTGTCCAAACTCGGGGTGTCCAAACTCGGCCCTGGAGGGCTGCTGTCCTGCATAGTATAGCTCCAACTTCCTTCAACACACCTCCCTGGAAGTTTTTAGTACACCTAGTAAGAGCTTGATTAGCTATTTCAGGTGTGTTTAATTGTGCTTAGAACTAAGATATGCAGGACACCAGCCCTCCAGGATGGAATTCGGACACCCCTGGAGTAAAGTAATAATATTGGAGTAACTTTTTAAAAAATGTAATGCAAGTTACTATTTAGTTGAATTAATTATTGAATTAAATTGTGACATGGTGGCACAGTGGTTAGGAACAGTGGTTAGAACTGTCGCCTCTCAGCAAGAAGGTCACT